>NC_042494.1:31164766-31260773 GCF_005508785.2 Acyrthosiphon pisum
GTTGCTGTTGATAATTATTGTTTTCTGGTTGCTGTTGATAATTATTATTTTCTGGTTGCTGTGAATTATTCTCTGCGCCTCTCAGTTGTGGATTATTTTTGCTTTCTTCAATTTGTTGATTTAAGTCGAATGATTGCTGTGGAGTTCCATAGTTATCAACATTCGATAAGGAGAGTTGATTTGGTTGAACAAAACTGTTGGATTCTTTTACTGAAACTGTTTGTGTTATATGCTGGTAAGATTCAGGAGCCGGTAGAGCGTACGATGTAGATAATCCTTGGTTGTGTACTACATTGTTTTGTGTATCTTGTGTAACTGGGATATTATACTGTTGTTGATCTTGAGAAATTATTGGACTTTGCTCTAAATTTGGACTACTATTAGAACTACTGTAACCCGTAGAACTTGATGGAGCAGCATATGCATCATTTCCAGCTGTTGATACTTCTGATACTGGAGGAGGTATGTATGGTTCACCTTGGAAACTATTATACTGTGTTGATTCTACAAGGCCCGGTGGAACTGGTGCCCTATTTTTCACTGGATTTTTTGGCTGAAGATTTGGCCCAGGTATTTGTCTTCCAGAGGCTTGTCCATAGGTTAACCCATACTGAATGTCTGAAGGCTTTTGTGACACTAAATCTGGTGGTGGTGTACCACAACAGATAGCTATGGGTGTACCGAAAGTACCCTCTGGAGGAAGACCATTGTATGAGGAGCCTGACGGTGAGGCATACTGTACTTGCAATGAATTATCAATAAAACCTAGAGAAGGAATTCCATATGTTTCCTTAATGGGAGGAAGTCCATAAGAATCTTTAGATGGGACGCCATATGATTCACTTGGTGGCACTCCGTATGAATCTTTTGGTGGTGGTGGAGGATATGCGGGTTTAGATGGTGAGCCATAAGACTCCTTCGGTGGCACAAATGATCCAATTGATGGGGGTCCATATGATTCTTTGGGTGGCCCAAATGATCCAATTGATGGTAATCCATAAGATTCTTTCGGTGGGCCAAAAGATCCACTTGGTGGAGGTCTATGTGATTCTTTAGAAGGAGCACCATAAGAACTACTTGGTGGTGGTCCGTATGAACTTTTTGGAGGTGGTCCATAGGATCCACTTGGTGGAGGTCCATATGAATCTTTGGGAGGTGGTCCATATGATCCAGTTGGAGGTGGCCCATATGATCCACTTGGGGGTGGTCCATGTGATTCTTTTGTAGGTGGTCGGTATGAAGGTTTATGTGGTGATCCATTAGATCCACTTGAAGGTGGTCCGTATGAACTTTTTGGAGGTGGTCCGTATGATCCACTTGGTGGAGGTCCATATGAATCTTTGGGAGGTGGTCCATATGATCCAGTTGGAGGTGGCCCGTATGATCCACTTGGTGGTGGTCCATGGGATTCTTTAGGTGGTGGGCCATACGAACCACTAGGTGGTGGGCCATATGAACCACTAGGTGGTGGTCCATATGATCCAGTTGGAGGTGGCCCGTATGATCCACTTGGTGGAGGTCCATGTGATTCTTTAGGTGGTGAGCCATATGAACCACTAGGAGGTGGACCATAAGTATCTTTTGGAGGTGGTCCATAAGAATCTTTAGGTGGTGGGCCATATGAACCACTAGGAGGTGGACCATAAGTATCTTTTGGAGGGGGTCCATAAGAATCTTTTGGAGGTGGTCCATACGAATCTTTTGGAGGGGGTCCGTATGATCCACTTGGTGGTGTCCCATGTGATTCTTTAGGTGGTGGGCCATATGAACCACTAGGAGGTGGACCATAAGAACCACTAGGAGGTGGACCATAAGAATCTTTTGGAGGCGGTCCATAAGAATCTTTTGGAGGTGGTCCATATGATCCACTTGGTGGTGGTCCATAAGAATCTTTGGGAGGTGGACCATAAGAATCTTTTGGAGGTGGACCATAAGAATCTTTCAGAGGTGGTCCATACGAATCTTTTGGAGGGGGTCCGTAAGATCCACTTGGTGGTGGTCCATGTGATTCTTTAGGTGGTTGGCCATAATTTCCACTGGATGGAGGTCCATATAGGTCAGAAGGTTGCTTAGAAGGAGTTGGAGGCCCATAACTTGTATCTGGTATAATTGGAGGGGGCTTATATAAATTGGCTAACGACTGAGCATTAGAGTTTCCATGATAAGAATTTCCACCTTTCGGTGGACCGTAGTCCGAATTTGGAGAATTTTGACTGTACGATGGTAATACTGGTGGTGGTGAACCTCCATAAGAAGTGTCTATGGAGTTGATATTATTATTGCAACATCCTCCTGCTTGAGACAGTGGTGGTCCATATGCAGTTCCTAAAGATGACTGTTCATAACCATTATTTTTTTGAACATATGGGATTGATACACCCGGAATTGGTTGCCAGCCATGGTAAGAGATATGAGGCGGGGTTGGCGGGGATGGTACACCCGGAGGCCCTTTTGCATAAGACACTGATGGAACACCATAAGAAGGACTTGGAGGTCCAGATGGCGGACCGTACACGGAGTTCGGTATCTGAGGAGCGCCATATTCTGGTTTTGGTGGCAACCCGTATGAATCTTGTGGAGGTGGCCCATAATCCGGCTTTAGAGGTTTATAACTGGGTTTTGGAAGCCCGTATATTGGTTTTGGTGGACCATAAGAGTTCGATGGAAGTCCATAATTAACATTGGGTGCCTTTAAATCAGATGTAATATAAGCCTGTGGTGGTCCGTAGTTAATCTGAATCGCGCCAAACGAAGGAGGTGGCGCACCGTAAGAATCTGATGGTACGCCAAGACTTGCATCTCTTCTTGTCGGTGACTTCTCATCATTTGCACCAGAATTGATCACGGCGTTCGTGGCGGCTATCAGCAATAGACACACAAAACACTTCTGAAACAAGTACGTTATAAATTATAATATTAGTTCAAAGTTGTGAGAATGCTATTTATTTCATTTGTAACACGATTTGTTAAAATATAATAATGAAACATAATTAAATGAGATGTACAGCAACCACATTTATAAGACTTTCTTTTTTGCTCATTAGGCAATAATTCGGGTTAAAAAAAATATACAGTGATATCAAGATTTGCTGCTGACAATGACACACAACATTAGAAATACATTGTTTCGGCAGATGAAGAACAGCATACCGATTACTGACTATAATCTAGTGTAGTGCTTAGTAATTATGTGTTGTCCGATTCATTCAAACTTTCCCCGTTCGTTTAAGATGCATTCTAGTACTAACAAAACCATATAATATAACGAGCATAAATTCAAGTATGGCTGCAGTAGGTTTAAACTTTCAGTGGTCATTTCATTAACTAAACTGTTTTGCTATTTCATTGAGAGGACAGCAATTATTTCCTGTTATACGTTGACTACAAAGTGAGTGTAATGTCAAAATAGCTATAAATACATTATTTAGATACTATAGTTTATCATACACAATTACGAGTGAAACCGAAATTTGAATCATCGTGAAAACAATAGGTTTGCGTAAACGAGGAAACCGTTCTAAATAAAAGTAAATGTTGAAAAAAAACACATATTATATTATACAATATTATTTATGTATAATAATACGCTGAGAACTCGCTAAACAATTAAAATTCCATGTGGCGTCCTCCCATAACGGTGAAAACTCTATTTTTTAAAAATATTAGTGTGTGTTAACACCGTGTACCATCTTCTCTGATTATGACGGAGGAGGTATTTTGTGACGAAATACAGATGATTGGTTAACCTATTTGGAAAATACCAAAATCTTAAAACTGCGGTTTATGGTGTTGGTTTAGATAATTCGAGTTTACGTAAGTCACGTCAAATACATAAATAGCTAACACGATAAAAAAAAAAAAAATCCACGATTGTTTAGAAATAAAAATAATATTATATTTTAACATTATGACGTATTATTATTTTCAAGTAATCTTCTGTCGATGTCCATATAAAAATATTTTAAATTAGCTTTAGGTGATTTTATTTTCCGTACGAGTCGTGACGGAATAATCAATCGGCCAATAGTCTCATTTAAACAACCGCATACATAGCGCATCGCCTTAAATAGTATCCAACAATGCTGTGCGCCCGTGATTATAATGTATCATATTTAATTCACATGATTTCTAAATCGTTTACACGGTAAGTAAACAATTACGTACGTGTGTTTAGCCGTCTCACACGCGTTTTGTTGTTGAAATGTATAGAATGAACAAGTCATATTATACAGGTACCCGTTTTACTAACGCCACAGAACTTTGAAAATTATACACGATACCGTTAAAGGTATTTATGAAGGGTATCTATACAATGCAATCATATTAGAAAGTTATTTGGTGTTTTTATATATTATTATTGATTTAAAAATACAAAACACGTGTTCGGGATCAAACGCCAAAATTGGATTTACCGTATCTAAAAAAAAGAACTTGTTAAATAAGGATTAGTAATTGAAAAATTGATCTGGAAAATTTAATTTTATGCGCATTTTGAAGTTACGAGCGTGTACTTATTTTTTCAATTTGCATATTAGATAAGTACCTACTTTATACGAGCCGATTTACAATGGTCTACTAGATTTTTGACTACTAAACAACAATTGATCAATCTATTACTATTGTTCGATAAGACATAGTAAAAACGTTTAAAACTAAACAGCTATTGTCAAACAAACCAGTAACCACTAGAGTTCCAAAAAATTGATTTCCGTAATAATAGAATAGAACGTAAATATCAAAAAAAATAAATTAAAGAATAATTTGATCATAACACGGAATTGTATTCAAATGATAATAACTGGATTTCCAATTCATTGCACAATAATAATGCTCCGCCGCGGTAGGACATATTGTACGAGCAGTCCGCGCTTCATTTAGCGACCCGAATCACGTAAACGGCTCCGAGAGTTAATTAAACATCGATTGTTCGCGGTTGACGTCCAGAAAAAAAAATTAGGGAATAATAATAATATTAATAATAACCGTCGGACAAAATTATTTACGTTTTGAAATTAATAAATCGTATAAAATGAAACAATAATATTGTAATATAAGAGAAAAGAGCCTAAAATTGGAACGCCAAGCATCCTCACTACTATTTTTTCTTTAATAATGAATTTGTTTAAATTCTGATTTTTGGAATTTCAAGGACCAGATTTTCAAATATGTATACTGTATATAGATTTTTTTATATACCATATAAGAAGTGTCCTGCGGTGATAACAACTACTATTTTCCAAATGAGAATAGGCCCACGTCATATAATATAATATTATATTATTATCATTACACCTACCACGACGGATAATTGTACAATTAATTTTATTATTACGCTGATGCCATATAATGCAAATAACATTATAAGACGCGGGTGCGGCATCAATCGTTATAATCATAACAATTGCACTTATATAATATTGTGTACTTATAATGTCATACGCGTATATAATAATAATTATATGAAAACCAGTCTTATTCGGTCATGGTTTTTCATCATGGGAGGAGGGGGTATGTTACGATTATGATATTGTACAACCACTGTGTCACAATATTATTTATTATTCTAATCACAAATCGAATTTTGAAGTATTGCAATACGCGCGATCGTCTCCCATCGACATTTATAATATCTGTACGAGTTGGGTCAGAGGACTTATACGAATTATTATATCGACGAAAAGCATCTAGACGCGATGCTTGAATATGAATAGCGATTGGATGTAATAGATAATGATATATTTTTGGTTTGTTATTATTATTTTTTTTTTTTCAGTAAAAAAATAATGAACGAAAAAAACACAAGTAACGTTATTAGAAGATGCATGTGAAATGAGAGAAAACGCAACCGTCATAATAGGAATGCGATTTACATATATACACATACGCCGCCGCCACTGCCGCCGCGTGTATAAGTAATTAGAATTGCACGGAGAACGCAAAAATAATTCTTAACGCATTGTCTTACGACAACAGATTTCTATTTGAACGGTTGACTATAGACATTTGTTATTGTTTTTTTTTTTGTATTACATATTTTCGAGCCCGTAAACAGCTTCGATTATAATTTATAGAAACACTATACGATCGATAAAATAATATCACGGCGACCCGTCTGCACAGTTGTATCTATAGTTGTAATGCGTGAGGTTCCCATCGTTTTTTTTTTCTAAGCACGTAAAACGAGAGTTATATTATTGTAGCACACTATACTCAATCCGTCATGTTTGACATTAAGTGAAACCGTTTAAACGCGTTATAAAATAAAAGTTTTAAATATTTTAAGCTATGACTGGTTATTGGTGCTATTAAATTTAATTAGAAATTAAAATACCAAACAAGACGATTACGATGATATGTTTTATTATAATTGACTGTCAATGTGGATCGAAACAACCGGTTGAACAATAATACGTACCACCTAACTGCGGGCTACGGTGAATAACAATATGTAGGTGTACTAGTAATCACAATCTCTTGGTATAGTTTAATCGGTGTTTTTTTTATTGGTAGATTTCGATGCTTATAACTCGTTATAAATTATAACTTTAATATGATTATGAAATTTAATTAACTCTAAAGTTACTGGAATATAATACATATATTATGGCCTATGGGAGTAGACACAAAACACTCTATTGATGGTACAACTAACACATAATAATATTATAATATACATGAGAAGATCTTTCTGATATTTCAAACGCAATGCGCAAAATAATCAAAAGCACATAAACGCGAATACATTGTAATAATAATATACTAATGTATTATTTTCGTTATCTTCTCTCATTTTCTTCCAAGAGCAATATATTATTAACGAAATCAGACAAAATATGATTTTGTGGAACTGAATAGTATGAACTGCTAGTACCTATAATAATAATAATAATACTAATAAAATGATTGCATGAATTTATTTTGTCATAAAAAAACAAAAGATCTATAAAACAATGTTTTGATAATAATTGACTTTAAATGTAAAAATGTATATAAAAAAAAAATACGAATCCGAGTTGCAAAACGAATTGTACAAAACGTAGGCACATAATTAATAATTATTATGATATAAATTTACGTAGTTGTTCGGGGACGTGCTGTGATATAATGTGTTAATATGAAAATTAATTTGAGCTAACAATGTAATTTTACCGGAAAAAATAAAATAATGATCATAACCTATGCGACACGTGAGTAAACCGTTCAATCGATATTCAATCGCTGCCATTTTAGTCGAACGTTAAAAGCGGTGGCGTGCGGGAGACATAATGACGTGTCCGATCAACCGATTTGCGAAACGTTCAATTTACACTCTATAATATCAGACATTTCAATTTTATTACATTTATTTTTTGTGTCACTTTTCGGACGTCAAAATGACGACAAATCTCTACAACTACAATGCAGTCATTCTAAACAGTATCACGTCTTACACGCCACGACCCAAGATCGGATGAACGATAATATTATTATTTATTTATGAATATTTGCGGCAAAAGGTCAACAACGAGTTGACCACAATATAATAATATTATAATAGGAAATTAGGAACCACACTTTTCCGGTCAGTTGAAGAATTACAATAAACGTGACGACAATGACGTTCGGTCTGTTCGGGACTATTATTATGTAGGTATACTTGAATCGGCAACAACTATTGATGTATATTATACGCTTGTCATGTAAGTATCGGTATTTTGCTATTTATTTTTTTTATTTTTTCTCAGAACCACACGCATAATATAGACCTGCGAGAAAAAACACACTAAACGATGACGATCGGAAAATAACTCATCTCGGCGTCTGGAAATATGTTTTCATCGGAATAGGTGGGTATATACATTATACATATACCTATCCGTTCTCGAGGATTTTCTATTCCCGAGGTCAGCAAAAGAAAACTGTCGCCGTTGCGGTTATCGCGGTGGCTACACCCGCCTATAGGAATACCCCGTCGCCGTTTTGTAAACTGCACGTCCGCCCTCGGGGGGATGACCTCTCACGTGTTGTCCGTAGGCACGTGTACATAAAATAGGTGGGCGCAAATCATTGTACGGACGGTATATAGCACGTCGGCCATTTACTTTACGCCACAAATAATACATTTCCCGGAAAATCCGGAGACAACGACCGACGGTCGAGTACGAGACACGGTTCGATTTTTCGACGGTGCGTATAGTATACGGACCGATGGCAGTGTAGGGAGGGGGAATGTAGGGGTGGTTTTCGCTCCTCCGACGTTTATTTTATACGGCTTTCAATATTCGTTGTGTTTCAGGTCAATGGTCATAATATAATTTAGTGCACTATTTGACGATTTAAAACATATATAGTATATTATAACACATCCAAATATCAGTTGGTATTCAATTTATGAATATTTTTATTTTTCTACAAAATATATACTATAGGTATGTTACATTTAGACTAGACTACGTAATATGATGAAAACTGATAGCGTTCTCCGGGCAGCATGTTGACGTATATAATATGGTTTAGTCATAAACGAGTCGAGTGAATTTCAAATTATTTTTCAGTTGTTTTCTATTAGTTTATTGAAATGAATATATCGCATATTATATTATGTATCCCCTCTTAATAAAATCTCCTGCGAACGCCCTCAGTGTGAACGTAACAGATACGCATTGACATATATTATATTATTATTTTTATTATTCACATCGTAATCATTTATTGTGTATAGTTTCGTGTATAATAGTACCTATGTATTTAAATTTTCTAAAAAAGGAAAAAAAATCGCCGCAAAACGGTCCTTGAACGTTTCTGTACATCAACCTGGATGACTGACGTGACGTGTGTCCCGTCAAATGTACCGTACCAGTAAATATATTTATAAATAAATGTAATGTAACTATATATTGTAGGTATATATACGGTAGACGATACTTATACCGTATATTATATTATCGTCAATCGCTTAACAATGTGTATATATGTATGTACCACGCAAAGTGCCTACGATCAATGTGATATATTATTACCGCGAGAGAAACCTTTCTGGGTGCACCGCAGTGGGTATATCTATATATATTACGATAAATACGATGCACGGACTTAGGTGTAGATAGTTAAGTATAGGTATAGGCACTGCAATAGGCGTGTTTCGCCAAGCGAGAACGTGACGCGAAGAGGATCGCATTCCGAGTAATTAATTTTGCCGATTTGCGACGATTTACGCGATACGGTGCTATTACCTGCATTTTAGTGGTAGGAATGCGGGGGGGAGGGGCGTCTGCGCCATGGTCCATTTGTACTAATGGTGCAAAACACGTCACACATATTATCATCATCATATAATAGTCTAAAGACTAAGACTCACGGGTGGCTTAAATGATCAATGGTGTACCCAAAGGGGTGGTGCTCTATAAAATATATAAATCGGGTTTAATCTCATAAACGCAAAACAACCGGGTCGCCGGGTCGGACAATAATAATATCACAGGATAATAGTGTTTTATATTTTATTATATTACCCTATATTATATCGACGATACTTTTTGTTCAAAATTTGATGAAATGCTAAATATCTGAATTGGGTGTTTCGCTAATAATATGAAACTAGAGCATGTACATATTACAGCCCTTGTATAATAATAAATAATATTATAGTTATGCACCAATACACAAATGACGATTTCAAAGGATTCAGCCCACTTGAAATCGTTTACAGCTTTCATCGCGTAAACATTGTGATTATCGTCGATGAACATCTCAAAGGTCAATCGTAATGTTCGTTGTAAGATAATATATAGCCACTATAATTGTGTGCTCGATAATTATTATTATATCCATGGCAGCCCAGTGGACAGCATTCGCGTAACGTTACAGCGAAACTATTATGTTAGTTTTTAATGTATACGTGTATAGTAATATAATATTGTAAGACGAGCGTATAACTATCATAAACTAGTTACCGTGTGTAATTGCATTTTTATTATTAATTGTATTCACCCATTCATTCTCGCATAATATCGTTTTGTACACCGCACAAAACGTTTCGATTTACAGCCCGTGAACATGACGTGTCTGCGAGAAGACGCCGAAATTAAAATTATAATAACAATAATAATAGTGGAATACTGTACGCAACGTTATATTCGGTGGCCGAGAGAAATTCGGAATAAAGAACTATATTATGTAGTTATTATAATAATAATATATAGTTACGTGCAGTATTAATATGGTAGGTACCTACTTTACTCCATGTGACTATGTCTGCATGTCGTTTACTTTTTTAATTAATAGTTGTACCAATTATGATAAACACGGGTGACAAATATTAGACATTAAAATATAGCATAAAGATACCTATTTAATTGTTAACTACGTATGTTTTTACAATGGAAGAAAATAAACATCATAATTCATAGGTATAATAATGAACATAATATGACTTGAATTCTGACGTTTCGTAGCAAATGACAAATTTACTGTTCATAACATTACTAGATAGGTATTAAAAAAAATTTACAATAATTAACATATTAACGTTGATTGAAGCAATCACATTTTATAGGTACTAAACATGCACAAGGATCAAAAATAAAATACTGTTTATATTCGGTTTGTCGAGAAGTTTCGACGACTCCCAAGCAATGTCAACGCTATAAAATCTAGTGGTCTATACCTATACACTTTTATTATAACCGGTTCTTTGATATTTGATATTATAATAATATAAGTATGTTATTGAATTTCAAAAATTATATTCAGCGTTCAGCAATTACCTATTTTACATAGAATCGAACGTCAATCACAATCGTAATTTTATTCTGTGTGAAATCGTCCTAAATAATGCGTTAAAATGTATAAATTTGTTGAACACTCAAAAAAAATATTTTAATATGACATAAAATTATGTTGCTAATGGTCTTTTAAGTTTTTTTTTTTTTTAAAGTAGTTGACGATTATGCCATGATTATTTTTCTAAAAAATGTTACCTACATTAAAAAATAAACTGTTCGGTAAAATATTATACAATGTACGATATAATATATGTTTCCTTTAATCATTAAAAATAAATATGAGTAACCCTAGCTTAAAGTATAATCATTGAACATAATAGCTCTGGAAAATATTAATAATTATTTTATAAATTCTTTATTTTTAAACTTTTTATGAATAATTTATGAAAATAAATATATCGTACCTTTTTAACCAATTTAAAATGTTCAGCGTTTTTTTGTATTTATTTTTGTTCATAAAAATAGTATACCCAGAGATAATACGAATACCTAGTGCTATTAAACTATGTTTTACAACAAATCGTTGTAAAAATTCTAATCTGAAATAGAAATTTGACGCAAACGTTTCTACAATACCTATTAGTGTAAATAATACCTAAAACTTCTCGTGTATGCGTTGATAGTTTTTCTTATATATCTAACATATTAGTAATCTAATATGTTATTATACTAAATAATAATACAAACATAGATTGCATACATTATGTGTATCAGTTTACCACAGTTTATAAACGAATCGAGCGCGAATACTCATTTGTAGCACATGCAGACGTCGAATAGAAAATCATTTTTGCCCACGGCCCACGGGCGATTATCTATAAAACGAAATCCTTCAAAGTTCAACACAGTTTAAGTGAGTGATTTTTTTTTTTTTTGCAAACAACGCTATAATAATACTATTACGGCAGCTTTCTATTCCGCACCCGGCCCGGTAGTATGGAGTACCTACCTATAGACACATTCTGGCAATCCCACACCAGATGATTGGCCCGAAGCCCCGAGGAGACCGAAAACGACGACGTTCGCCCATTAATTATACGTGCGCACAATAATAACATGATCGATATAATACGCGACGTCTAAGAACGGGTTTCGTTGTACATATAATATATACGCACATAGAAGAGTTGTGATTTTTCGACTGGAAAGCCGGAAGAACGTGACCTGACTCGGCGCGCGCGGTAGTATATTCGGCGAGGGAAACGCAGAAAACAACCCCCGATTGTTGATTATTTCGTGAATGGCAAATTACGGGAAACGGAATGGAAAACAACGAGACGGTATGGGATCAAAAAAAAAAAAAATAATAATAATAATAATAGAGTAAAAGAAGAAAGAAAACCGCTATATATACTACCCTTATTTCGTATGCTACTCAGCGGCTCCAGCTAATGCGACAAGTTTTCCCGCCGGATGACGACGGGGGTAACAAAGCGAACGAATGTGATTGAATATTTTCCAATGAGACATATATTCACCTCACATTTTGTTATTATCGTTTATAACCATTACAGTAGGTATACGAGTAGGGGGTGTGTGATTTCTGATTTTAACACAACGAATAACCTAACCTTTGAAACACCGTCATATTGTTTCTCTCAATGCCTACTGCAGTTTTCAAACAAAATGCCCTGACAACTCATTTAATATGCCATTTTCATAATAGTATTATATATTAGGTATAATGATTGTAATTATTGCATTAAGTGAGAGTGGTAAGACGCATAAGCTACACTTCAATTTATTTTTAATCATTGTGGTGGTATAGTTTCTAAAACGATCGGTGTTATTCATAAATAACATACTGAAATTTGAAAGTTGTGCTTGCTGTAAATATGATTTATGGTTACTAAAACAATAGTTATTAAAACTTTGTGTAAAAAAATGTGACTTAATAAAAAGAAAAAAAATATTTAAATATAATATAATATATTATATATAAATATATTAGATATTTACGACACATGTCACAACATAATACGTAAACTTTCATAATAATCTTTTTTTAATAAAAACAATTCAAAATGCATTCAGAACACGCGTCTAAACACTACACTAAATTATATGATCTACAAGAAATATAAATCTGGTTTTAATATTATATTGTAGTACCTAGTTCATGGTCGTTGAATAATTTATCTGAAATAAAATATATTGAAATAACAATATTTTTCATGGTTGAAAATTTAAAAACATGATAAGTAATAACCTAATAACTAAATACGACTATTTTATATTTTATTTTATTTTATTTTTTGAAAGATTTAGAAAAAAAATTATAATCAGTGGTATATTATACCGGTATTCGGTACTTTGGTAACAGAAACTGTAAATCGTATAATTTATCTCAAAGGCCAAAGCCTAAGGCACATAAATAATAGTCTCATTTCCTCATAACCCAGGTTCAAACGTCTACAGGACCCATAGGTTCATATTGAATGTATTATATTGCATTAACATACATAGACATTATAAATTTATATATATATTATTATGATTGCCTCTTATTATTTTTCATGGTTTATGATTTCGCTATAGGTATTTATTTATTTTTATTAATTTTACTAGCAATAACTTTCTTAAGAATTAAACATCAAAGTTTAAGTTTAAATAGGTATTGTAAACATAATTTAAATTAATATTTTCCAAATATCTTATTATTTATCCAGATAATATGTAACGATAGTTATTTGTTTTGTTATGTTTCGTGCGGTCGTAAAACAAATTTAAATTTGAATTAACCATTAAAATCGATAGAAATAACCGTAACAAATATATTGCATTATTCCTTTCTAAGTATTGAATATCAATTCGATAAGTAATATTAATAAAGTTATTATTTAAACAACCTTATCTGATATTATCGTTATTATTTTAATGAGTTGTAATACAATCATTTGTCAACAAACCAAATTACCTACGATGGTAATAAGTACCATTATAAAAGGATAAGTCACGCTCGAAAGCGGAAATGAGATCTGGGCGATTAAGAAAAATATTCCGTTCTAGATGCATTAACATTTATCTGATTTAAAATATTGCATTATTATTACATCGTTTTTCTTGACTTATTAACATCCCCACTAAATATTATTGCTAAGGAATGATTCCTTAGAACTGTGTCTTTAAAATAAATAACGTAATTAGACCGAATAAATTATTATTCAGTAAATATTAATTAAAATTAATTTATTATGAATAATATAGTAGGTATATATAATTGTACGCAAATATTTTATACGCAAGCCTGCAGTGGTTAATAAATTGATAATTATTCCACTTTTATTTTTATCTAAAAATTTCATTTTTATACCTACTACAAGGGAATAATGGATAGAAACCAAATATAGGCTATAATAGGTACAGGCTATATTATGTTGCGTATTACAAACGATAGGCGTTAAAAATACAATATATTTACAGGTAGGTTACCTACATGAATTATTTTATAGTTATTCAGATTATATCTTAGAAAATAGTCAAATACGCTAAATTTTGTAATTTTTTATTTTTAATATTGCAAGGAGAAAATTATTTTTATCATAGAAAAATTTAGAATACCTAGTATTTTTTCAAAACACAATTTAAAAAATCCTTGCATTTCATGATTCCTCAGATATTTTCTGGTACATAATTATAGTCATCTACAACACTAGCATAAGCCGTGTGTAATGTATATAATTAATGCCACTATATCATACATGATTAGTGATAAAACTCAAGATGTACGCCGTTCTCGGTGAGCCACCCATCCCTTCAAACAATTGTATTTGTAAAAAAGATTCGGCGTGTATCGGATAATTACAAATTTCTGATGATTATCGATTTTGACTTTCTTTTTTCTCTTCTTGTGATCTACTTTAAATCAATTATCTAAATTAGTATTCTCATTACACTCGTGCACTGTACGGGTAAAGTTTAATTTTTACATTCGTCCCAAATTACTGTGCCTGGCCGCGACGGTTTACGTCAATATAATAATAATCTATGTCCGTGTACATAATATGGCGCGTGATAGAGGATAGCTATATAACATAATAGAGGTGAGCGCTAACTGTACTTGGATGGTTTACCTGTGCCAATCGAAAATCCATGGTGTATCCTTTTGCAACGAGGCCACGCGTGTGTATGGACAACTCTGCAGCGTTTACGGGCGCAGGATCGGTGGCGGGCTGTAGGGTTGAGTCCCGAACTTTTCAGGTTTCGGATGGAAATTTCTTTGAAAATTTATAAAAAAAATAATGACAACCAACTGAATATCATCCGGATATTATTACGCGAAGGGTTCGAACGACGATAAAAACGCGCGCTCGCACTCGCCACGACGATCTCGCGAGAGAGAAATTGTTGTTTATTACGCGGCCGTTGGTGCGCGGTCGGTCATCGCGTGATCGGAGACATAATGAACCGGACCCGACGGTCGGGAAGGCTATTTATACGACGGCAGAGATCGAGACGGTACGGGCCCGCCGAGCGGACCATCCGGTGGCCCGAGTGGGAGGCCGTGTATGCATACATATGTATATAAATTATCGTTATCGTAATAACCGCGTTATACGGACGGTATGCACTGCGACCAGGCACGAGACCCGTGGTAGAGGTAACCACGCTGCCCGCAGGGGAGTCGATCCGGCTCGGCGGCGGACGAAAGAGAAAGTGTGCTTTGGGTGCGCACGTGTGTGTGATCCGATACGTTAGTATGTGTACATTCGTGAGTACGCGTTTGTGCTTAGTGTGTGTGTGTGTGTGTGTGTGTGTGTGTGTGTGTGTGTGTGTGTGTGAGAATGAGAGAGAGAAGAAAGCACGGGAAGATGCGCGGCCTTCGAAGACCTCCCCGGCCGATGACCTTGAACCGGAGCGCCGGTTTTCAGTGGTACATCGTTGGGCTTTGGAAGTCTCGGGTTTCATGGACGTGGTTATTATATCGATCGACTATTATGATATTGTCGCCGACATACCGCAGCTATGAAAAAAAAAATATTACTATCATACAAAAAATCTAAACCAATATTTTATACGAACGATTTTCAATGAAATTTTTTATTTTCGAGAATAGTCGAGTACACGATATCATCAATGACATTGGAGATCACCACGTATTTTTTTTCAATTTAATCCAATACCTTCCAATACGAATAATGTGAAAATCATTATTAGTGGTATAAAATAATAAGTTTCAAATTAATGCAAGTAAATATTCAAAATATTAAGTTTGTATTGTTTGTTTTCAGTCTAGGATTAAGACTTGAATTCCCCAAAAACAAATGTTTTGGTCACAGCGTGGAGTACTTGAAACACATTCGTAGCTTGAAAAGCATCATACTTGACATTCCAAAAAATAGATACAAATGCATTGAAGTCCGAGCCCATTAGATAATTACATTGTAAAGTATTATAGAAATAATATGATGTTTGATATTCACGTGATATGTTACAGGATTTGCAAGAAGGTAAAAATATATTTTAATCACAGAATTGAGTGTCATTTACTACAGTGGAGTACAACACTAGATTCATTGAATTCTATTTTCATGTCATTATAAGCCCCAGTGTTTATGACCTAACTTTGGATACAATTATTAATAATTAGGTATTAGGTATTGAAATAAAAAACCAACGGGTGGCCTGTGGCCATGAAACTTCTAACTTAAAAAAAAAATGATTTCAATCGGTCATCGATCACTAAAGTTCTTACTACGACATACCTATAGACTTATGATTTTATTTAGTTAGACATATTTTGTTTTAAGATAATGTTAAGAAAATATATTGCCTATTTTTAACGACGTATAAACATCATCATATTATAACTGATATTTTAAGAGAATATTATTCTGATGTAGTAATAAATAATAACTAATGGCAAAATTATAGTAAGAAAATTCGTGTGTTCAGAACACACAACTGGATATATTATTATATTACGTAAGTACTTACCTATTTTATAAAATAATTTAAATAATATATATTTATTCAAATTCCGATAAAATTTGCATTGCGCATGAAAATGATTTTTTTATATACAATTACCAGCACTTAGATGAGTATAGCTGTGTAAACTATACTTTTATTATTATAGTTTACACACATAATTTACATTTCAGAGAAATACTAAACAAATTATGATAAACAATAAATTGCATGTTGAACAAAACCATTTTGAAATAACCTAACCTTTGAGTATCATAATATGTCCACTAAAACTCTAAAACACTTACCTATGCAAACTGTACACAACTACAAAATATTATAGGTACTATAGGTACCACTAATAATACCAGCAGGTTACAGATAAGTACAAAACATCAAATTACCAGATAGGACGCGTAGATAATTTTTCAAAATAATAATAAAATTGGCAAAGGTAAAAGTAATATAACTGATACCTAGGTCATACTATATAATAATAATAGGTAGGTACAGTAACATATCGACATAAATGTCATTGTACAAACGATAATCAATTGTTATTCTGTAAAAAAATAACCGTCCACTGTTGTTACACAATAATAGTATAACGACATGCTAAATTACATATTACAGTATGTGTTATAAACGGAACCCTGGGGTGTGGACAATTTTACAACCATAAGTTTTTCGACATTTTATTGTCCGCGCATTTCTTGTAGCTGAGACGTCGTAATTTTATCTCGGAACATTATCATGTGCCAGTCATAATTATTGTTATATTAGTATATTACTAAGTCTTATTCGCTTATATTATAGTAAGCTAACGTCTTAAACCTATCAACGACAATGAACATAATATAACAGATGTTAGAAAAGGTAGCTTTCGATTTTTACGAGTGAACTATGTGCGATTGTTTGTGTAGCGACTTTATTATGCAGGTGTGTAAATAGCAAAGTAATAATTACTGATTAGTAACCAACTATTCGAAGGGAACATCCTTAATTTGTATATTACGATATTATTACCATAATGAAAATTATTTGCTGCTTTTCTGAAAATAAAATAACGATTTTGATAATTTATTAGACCGTAGCGCAACTATCTTCATACATAATATATTGAAAAATATCTATTATATCGTATATAACATAGAATAATATATTATTAAATTAAGAATTACGAATTATGTTGATCCACTAACAAACATTTTCGAAAGTGTTAAAATTAATTATTTAATATAATATTATACTATCTATTATTTTTTGTCATTACTAACATCCTAAATATTAATGTTTTTAATAAATTAAATAAACATCAATTTTAGATTTTCAAATGATAATCCTTGGGTTTTAATGGGATATTAAAATATAATTTTATTAGAAAATATAAATTAATGTAATTATAACATTTAACTGATGTCTTTTACATTCTTTGAACAATAATTAACGATAAAACTGAAACAAATAAAGAAAATCGCAATCTACCAGCGTGTAATTATACAAATTTCTTGCTCAAGGATCGTATTAAAAAAAAAACCATAAGTATTATTTTTATTAGTTTAATAACTATTATTATGTTATTTTAAATGTGATGATTAAAAAATTGCATGATTATATTGGATTTATACAGTGGATTTATATTGACACGTTAATAAAAAAAAAAAAGTAAAATTTTATCTTTTAAATTATCCAGAGTGATGTAGGTACATTTGATCATTAGATTATGTATATGACAACAGCAAAAATTCATCATTTGGGAAAATCATTTTTTGCCTTTCGAGTTTATAAAGTTAAAAATCTGCTCATATTTCTCATAGGCATTGGAAAGCGGCCCACGTATACAATACGTATACACTATACAGTAAGACATAAGATAAGTGTATTACAATTGTAATGCAATGTTCTCAAACACTAAGGATAGGTACCGAAGCTAAGTGGATAAGACAAAAGTGTAATTAAGTTCAATTATATTTATAAAAATGTATATTATTATATGTGAATAAATATAATATTTATAATATACACTTTATTAAATATTGCTCGGTAGACAATAATAATAGTAACAGATTTCGCGAGTAACTAAGTATATTTTTACGTTAAAGCAAATCCATTGTTGGATATAATAATATAACGAGATTTTATATCTAATTTTCGTATTAGATAAACACATAGAATAACACCACTCGTATTATGCACTCAAAAGCATATTATTTTCATAATTCATTGTTAACGGTTTATGTACCTTTATTAATTACTCCCGAGATAATCGTGTACGAAAACATGACACGTTCTTAGGATAAAATAATATTATTGTATAAGCCAATTTTGTTTTGTCCGACGCGCGTGAAACTATATCATAATAATATTCGTTTTTCGAGTTTCATTACCGTTTCACCGCCATTTTTAAAACGGAATAAATTTACATAACTTTGTTGTTTCTGTAACGTTATAGGACGGTTAGGTCAGTAGGTTAGGAGGTATATAATACCTGGTTGACGATTCTTCTACGAAAAAACATTCCAATATAATATAAGTATATAATTAATAAGTATAGCGGTGTTCCGACTTCTAACCAAAATATATGTAGATATTATAAAGTAGTAATACTATAATATTATAATTAAAGACCGGATTTATATTCTCTTAAAACACTTCAAATATGGTGCTAATATTCTCTAAAAAACCTTAAAATATTCTCATTATATTCTCTTAAAAAAATTAAAAATATGCAAAAATAATCAATAAACATCAATATATTATATTATGCTTTAATATGCATTTTTAATATGTTTTTAATATTATATTTTTAATATTATGTTTTATTGTTGAATGGTTCTATCCAATTAAAATCGACTAATTTTTTTAATTAGTTAATTCAAAAAAAATAGCTATCATGTATAGGGAACAGCACACATATAATACAACCGCATATTTTATTTTTAACAAACTAATAAAAAAAAAATTTTTTGGGACCGTAATATTAAAAAATAAATAAATATTTTTTCTCACAATTTACAAGATATCCCAAAATTTTCTAAATGAGTTAAATATTTTCTAATCTATGAAATATTCTCAAATATGCAAAAAAAAAAAAACTCAGAATTGAACGAACCCTCCACATTTTTTACTCTCATAAGACTGCATAGACTCAGTAACGACTAACGGAAACATAGAAATCCGGTCTTTAATATTATGATAATATTAAACACAAGAGAACTAAATATTGGCTGAAATACGTAATAAATTAAACCATGGCCTGTGATAAATATACTGAGGTATAATAGTAAGTAAACGCTTTGAAGATATTACAATATTTTAAGACAAGTTTAAACCGTTTTTGAGCATAATTTTATGCGATTGGATGACCTATAAGTATATTTTAGACTTGTTAGTATGTCAATGTTCAAAATGAGATAACTCGAAAACTATACGACGTTGATGATTTATTATCTGTCAAGGAAAACCTCGACGCATAGGTACACTATATTGCATGCATTATTTAATATTTTTAAAATATGTATACACTATACGAAAATGTATAATATAGGAACTAGTAGTAATTTAGTATATTAAGTTGATAAATATAAAAGACAGTAAGAGTGTAACAATTCAACATCAACCAAAGTACAAAATGTGCACACATATGTATATCGTATATTATTATCGTTCATATTGAACGCAATATGTATTTGCAATGAAATAAATCTCCTTCCGCCCAATACCGCCAAAATTATTTTATCAAGTGTACCAACCTAAATACTTCCTCGTTGATTATACCTAAAATCGGCCAACGATAACAATTTAGATATTGGATTGTAGACGTGAGCGTTGTTACATTCTAGTACGATATATTATTATTAGTGATGATAAAATGAAATTTCCAATAAAATGTATTCGAAACAAATTTGTATAGGTACCTATTTTCTTGAGATAAATATGTTTGTATATAACTATAAAATATCGAACTATAACTAATGGCCACAGGCGTATGTGTTTTTTAAGACCAATATAATAAAAATAGACTATATTTTGTGTGCGATACTTAGATCATATTCTATGGATAGAACCATGTCCACACTATACGCGACGTTGAAACGTGCTATCTGCGCCTGCCTATGTATACTCGTCACATATTTATTTTAATAACTGAATTCGCCGTGACAACTATAGCGTTAACTAGTGATATTATGAGTGATAAAAAAAACGAAGAATATACTCGCGCATGATAACACATATTCTCAATCAGAGACTCGTCGCTAATATGTGCTTCAAATTGTTTACATAGGCGAGATAGGCTATGTTTCCATCCAGTTTAGGTATATGATGTAAGGTGCGATATTATTCTATTATACGAATATATTTTTGACTTCAGGGAATATCTATCAGTTCTGCGGGTTCTAAAATGTACACGCGTTTGAGTTTCACAATAAAATGACCACATTTCTGAAATCATCCTTAAATAAACAGTAAATGAACGATGAACGGTATAGCAGAAATTTATCAGTAGGTAACGGATTAAAATGTATCAACGCGTCTAATAAAAAATAAATATCATACCGAACAGAGTTCTTCGTAGCTTAACTTTGAACTTCAAATTGCAATACATAATAATAATATTTACCTACTACATATGATAAGCCGCGAGGTTTGTTTGTGCGTGAAGAAGTATTACAATCCTTGTGTTTTAAATCTTATAAAACCAATGCACGATGTTAAAAGATCATGAAAAAAAAAAAAAACGAAAAACGAAAAATCGCTCAACGAAATAAAAGGTAATATCCTATATAATTTTATGGAATTAAGTCTTACTATAGGGAACAAGACAATAAAACAAATACATCGAATAGGTAGGTAGAAAGTAATTTTTTCGGTCGCGACCATTTTCCGAAATGTAAGTACCGAATACATATCGACAAACAATAATAATAACCAACCATTATACTATATATTTTGAAATGCCTCCAGTTTGACGTCTCTACGAAGAAAATGGGTCGAAATATTTACAAGGATACGCGGTACAAGCACAACATCTATATCGGTTTCTTTTCGAATTATTACCAAAACTTTTATTTTATTCTCAATTGAAATGTTCCAGTATAAAAATTGACTGTTATTGTCTACGCGATCATTCCGCACCGACGATATCATTTTCTATAAAAACCTAACCAAAAGTGTATAAAATACACGGACGTTATGTACAAAAAATAATAATAATAACGTCATAATGCACTGGCGCAGATATCGATATTACATCATAATAATATTAGGTCGAATGTACCGAAATGCCATTATTTATAGATTTATAGTAAAAGCAGTAGCTGGGCTAAAAAAAATATTACTATATACAGGTAATAATATAAACGTATACAGAGTGGGCTGCCGTGTCACATCGATTTCGACCGTAAAAAAGAAAAAAATACTGCACATGTCGAACATTTTATAACGTATCTACCGGATGATCCATTTAACGTAACACTAATTATTTCAAAATATACTATTTAGGTTTTTGAAAATATCTTTTCCACATAACGTTAATAGTAGCTAAAAAATAAAATTTTTTTAAATGTATATAATATATATAATATATATATATATATTATATACACCTATTATTTTATCGTTAGAATTTTTAAATATTTAAATTTTTTTATGACAACATACATTTTTAATTCCTCGTTCCACAGCAGAAAAAAAATTGGTGTACTACGATACACAACAATCGAATAATTTAGTTAATGGTATTAATTTAGGAGTAGTTTATGTGTTATAAGTATACCTATTCAAAGTAAAGATGAGTGAAGTGAAAGCAAAATGGTACTAGATACCCCGCAAAATGTTGGTCCACTACTCCACTCATAAAAACTTTAAATACTCGTAACTTTACTATTAAACTACTCGTCCGAAATTTGATTTTGATAGATTAAAATTCTCCGAATAACATTCTGCACAGGAATATGTCATATTTCATTGTTTTCATTCAAAACAGTGAAAAAACTTAATGATATTATGAGTCTTAAGTATTATTTTTTTTTCCAAACATGTTGCTTAGTAACGACTTAAAATTATGCAAAAAAATTTATTTTCAAAAAAGTTAGTGTTTTCTGAAATGACGAGTGTCTTACGTAAAATGGATCATCTCGTTTGGGTATGATAATACATGACAATAATATAGTGTAATATTATAGACTAGTTCATCGATTACTTGAGTTGATCATAATGACGAGACGACACGATAGTGTTATAATATTTATTTTTCTTTCGTATGGCTTATTAGTACGTGTCTTTTTTTTCTGCTGGCGATGAATGAATAAAAAAAATATTGTTAAAAAATTTTTCTAGGTATTTTCTTTATGAAAAAAGTATTACGAATAAAAATTCGTATTATAGTAGACAGTCATCGAGTTTTATTATTTTAACACACTCCGTTTTATATGTATATCACAACGAGCGTAATCATCGTAGGTATACCTATATAGTAAAATATAATTCGAGTTAGGGTGTTTACATATCCCAGTGATTTTGAAGCATATGAATATCATTTGGCCATGGGCTTTCTACGCACCCTCATACATCCGAATGTAAACAAAACTTAATGGATATTAATGCTGTTACAATTTAAAAGTTGCCCGTATACTTTTATTCAAATTATTAGAGATTTATATGCAGTGAATGAGGTAAACTCCCACTGGTGTTATGAAAGTGTATTGTTCGACGAACATTTATTTCACGTTTTTAATTACATGTACTGTTATTATTATGCTTTACATATTATTGTTATTATTATTATTATATTCGCGCAAACGTATAGTATGAGAACTTTGAAATTAGAATCTCTCATTGTGTTTTCATACACCAAAGTCTGAATGATTATTTTTATTTAGATTAAAAAAAATGTTTTGTGATATAACTATATAAGACGAAAACATTATAGGAACATATTAAATCTAAAAGCGGATATATAATAAATAATAATATATGTTTAGTACAACAATACTGACAATAATAAATACATATGTAGATATGTATAATTCAAAAACAATAAAATTAAAATATTATTATAATA
Source organism: Acyrthosiphon pisum (assembly GCF_005508785.2). Taxonomy (NCBI): domain Eukaryota; kingdom Metazoa; phylum Arthropoda; class Insecta; order Hemiptera; family Aphididae; genus Acyrthosiphon; species Acyrthosiphon pisum. The sequence goes on from NC_042494.1 coordinate 31,188,503, forward strand.
GTTTGCACACATATTATTATCCCATATTGAACATAATATTCGACTTCAGAAAGGTAGAACAAAATATTATTTTTTTGGTCTATTTACGAAAATGATACGCAAAATCGTCACTATATGATAAAAATATGCATTGTAATGTTGGAATTTCATCAATAAATAATTTATACACTTTTACAAACTGATCCTGGGGAAAGCGTCGATTTTTCTACTTTTACTATATATAAGCACCTACCACAAATATTTAAACATTGATTTTGATGAAATGTTACCTATTTTCGCATACATCGCAACAGTTATATTATTATGTATCATACAGTTATTACAGGCTAAAATATTTTTATTACGCTTGTAGGTATCTATATGATGTCAATATTTCATTGAAAATATAATTTAATCCCATTAAGTTACCCAAGTAAACCACATTATTTATTGTAAAAACGCTATAGTTCTGTTAAATTATAAATATATAAAAAAAAATCAATATTATTGATCTGTGGTTATGACAACGAAATATCGTCATTCATCAACTTATTTTATGGGCAGACTATAGATTTGTGAAACATTGAAATAAAAAAGTATTACCAACATTTTTTTATTTAAATTTTTTAAATTTTATGTTTTAAATTTTATTTTTGATGGTTCAACAACTGTGTCATTAGTTTACAGGTGCATTTACATTTTATATTAAGTATAATAATGATTATATAATTAACTATACAATGGTATTACAATATGAGGTAGACATAGCTATTTTATATAATTTTTAAATTTTAGTACCGATACCTACCGATAGCCTTTAAAAATCTATGAATTGAGTCCGTGTTATTTTCCCCGGTCATCTATTGTTGTTGGATAGGATACTTTCAGAGGATTAGGGAGCAGTAAAGGAAGTAATTGTGAGAAGTTCATCACATTGGCTGCAGTAGGGTTGTTCTTCGTGTTTAATTATGCATACATAAGTGAGATTGGTGTGTCCAATTCTTGTTCTTGTCGTTTTAATGTCTGAACGATGAGAATTATATAACGAAAAGAATAGGTATATAAAAATGTATTACTATTATTTTGTGGAAAAAATCGTATTTTAATTTTTTTGTAGATAATCTTATCCACACAAACTTTTGAATATTAAATCATCATTAATATGCTACCTATGTAATATATATATATATATATATATATACATATTATATATGGTGTATTAATAATTAATATATAGCACGGTTAAGACTATACCTATACTAAACTGCTACACACTGGGTATCTGACAGACATCATTCATCGGGTACAAATAATATTACAATTGAATTTTGTGTGTGCATTGTTCTTTATTACTGTGCTTCTCATAAACGATGAGTCAATAAAAAGAATCATAACATAATAAGACGTATCGTACTATAGTACAGACTATATTACTACTACGCCTATAATTTGATATCAATAAAAATAGGAACCTTATTGAAAACAAATTTGACTACAGCAAAAAAAACTATTATGATTTCATTTCTCAAGTTGGCTAGCACTGCAATTGCTGGAACCTCGATTCATTATTAATTTATGTCTATAAAGTATACTCGCTATATCTACGTATATTTAAATTCACTCAGCATGTCATTCTTTTGAAAGTTATATCTACATAGCTAATCATATTTTACCTTACAGATTGAAAGTAAAGACATATACATATTATGTATACCTACATAATAGTCGTACCTTATGAGAATTTGTTAACATTTTAAAACATACGTTGACGACATAATTTAATTTCCAATCGATAATAATTGTATGTACATAAAGTATATACATGTTTACTACCGTTATTTTGTTTAAAAAAAACGTATTTTTATTGTCTTTTAATCTTTTCCGCACATACTTTTAAATATCAAACGATCGTTAATAAACTAACCATATTATAATATATTTTATAATTTAAATGGTTTGTTGATAATGTAACACAATTATAACTATACCAACACAAATATTACATACTGTGTACGCAACTGATAGACATCATTCATTGGGTATATAAAATATTATAATTGAATTTGGTGTTTGCATTGTTCTTTATTATCGCTCTTCTCATAAGCGATGATTCAATAAAAGATAATTAAAAAAAAATAAATTGAACATCGCGGTGTGCAGACTGCAGAAGGAGAAGGAGTGCAAGTTAATAACACTTTATAGTTTATGATGTTATATAGGCGCATATTGCAGTGTTGCACTTAAGTTTTAAACGCAAGTCTGTTTATTTTATCAAAATAAAATACAAAAGGCCGATATTAACACAAAATTGAACATAACAATATACATATTATATTAATTAATAATGTTATTTTATTGTATGTAACATACGTATATAGTTACATAAAATCAATCTATCATTGCAATAATAGTTGTACCATTTCACTAATACTTAAAATAATATGAAGTATAATAATTTCCAAAAAACATTTTCTATTTAAACTAACGTGTTGGTTATGAACTCTTAAATTTCGATACTTAAAAGTTTAAATTGTTACAATTCGCCTAATAATATTCATAAACCATAATAAACCAAAATATACCTACTATAGAATTATTATTATTTTATTTCAACTATGTTATTTAACGATAGAATATAACTTATTAATGGTACGTGTGGAAGTATTAAACCTGTTTCAAACACTTATCTTACTATAACGCGGCGTTATTCACTTATCTCAAATATATAATCAGATTTCTAATGGAACGTTTAACATCTTAGAAACAATATAAATAAAAGATGTAGATATTTTTGAATTGTCTTTACGATTTCACTAAACAAAATAACCGATAAAATAATATCATCATATTAAAAAGTAAGCTTTACAACCTAGCTAGTACATAAAAAATAGTACAAACGATGAATAACAATTTTTTCAAATTAATATACGGATAATGGCCGACGGGTACACCGTACTATACACTCACGGTTCTTAAATTAGTTCGAATACTTATATGATGAAAGAAGTTGGCTTGTTATTATACAATCATTACTTCTTTTGACAGTAGAAAATACAATATTTCAATCGAACAAATCGATTATTTAAATGTATTTAACAAAAATGAATTTATCTCACTATAATAACAAAATTATATGCAAACTAGGAAGTGTGCGTATCGACACGTTGTGTTTAGTTTATTTGCCTTCGTTTCATTAGGTACGTTATTCAAACAAATTTACATGACCTACATAACTGCTTATATAGGTACGTATGCTATTGCATCATAAGATAAGAAAAATTTATAATAATATCAGACACAAATTCACACAATATTGTGGCTTTTGGAAATAATGTTTTCTATCCAGAAGTGATTTTTTTATTTAGTATATTATTTATTCAATAAAATCAATATTTTCTAAACAAACACGTGAACTGAAAATCAGCCGTTTAAGTTTCAAAGTTGTTCTACTAATTTCAAGAAATGGCATACATACGATAGTTGGTAATTTATAAATTATATAGTCTATGAATGCCACATAATTATTTTGTCAGCCACTTAAAAAAAAAAGAATCAAAATAGTGAAACATTTTAATAATTTAAGAACACATAGACATAGACGACTCTTGAGCTAAATAAGAATGTTTTACTATAATATGTTGTGTAAAAAAATTCCTCCAATTATACTAATACGTATTTATTGACATGCGCAACGCAACAAAAATATTAGTAAATATTAGTAAAATATTTCATTTCGGCTGTGACAATTTTGCATTTCTGCATTTTTCATGTGACGCTAAATGCTCCCTCGATAATTAAAGGTAGGTAAAATTACTTCTATATGGAACTCAAGTGCACTCGTGGTATTTTCTTTTTATGCTTTTTATAACGCGTTACATACTTTTATACAATAATCGCTATAGCCTCATTAAAAATGTTTTATACACGTTGGAAATTGAATATAAATTATAAAATAATTTAGTCTGAAATGGAAAAATCTATGATGGGTCAGTATATAAAATAAAAGTATATGCGCTATGAACATAATTGTTGTACTTTTAGTCTATAATAATATGGTTTATGTATCAATGCCTGTGTACAATAATAAAAATGTTCAAATTATTGTTGTAGGTTGGTATGTTATAAGTATATAAAAAGTAAACTAAGTACTGTAAATTGTAATGATTAAAATATGTACATGTTTTAGTCGAATAATTCAATTGATTTCTTTTTTATGTATTAAAAACCGTACAACCCTACCTTGCCTGGGTGAATTTTGTTTATAATGCAACGCTATATATTATGTATAATGTTTATCTATTGTTCTAATGAATGATGTTACCACCGGTTTATTCCCATTTTATCTTTCAATATTTTATGAATAGGGTTTGGCTGTATAAAAATATCCTTAAACCCTTATCCGCTATACTATACTCTATCATTTAAAAACAAACAGTATGACTATCAGATAAGTGATTCTCAAGATCTTTGGCATCAAATATTCTTGTTTTCAAATTTATATAATATAAACTATTTGGCATTTGCGGACCAGCACGTGAGTTGGCGGTGCCAAATGTGCCAGATGAGTCCAGTAAAATGTAGTATAAATCTTAAATCATAATATACTATAGATGGAGAAATGCTCATCCTGTCCATGTAAACATTTTAAGATACAAATAAGTGACTAGTAAATTAGTATATATAATAGTATATCACGTAAATTATCTGTACTTTAAAACTGAATTAACATCACAACTAAACCGTAGCCTATATTATAGTAGCGTGTGGAAGGTATGACTGTGATTTCAATTAAATACAATTTTCTTTAATCTATAAGTAGTTCGTATTGTATAAGTAGATATATACTATATAAAATTTAACAATAAGAAAAATAATATAAGACAATAACGTGCAACAATTGTGTTTCCTCGATTTTTGGGAAAATTTTACAAATTTCTCAACGTAAAAAAAATCATTTCGTTCTGGTAAAAGTCGTTGTATAAATTATTCACCATTCAAAATAAGATAGGACAAAAAAAAAACAGGAATGTAACAATTTTTTAGAGGTAAGTATTCGCCAACGACCGTATATGCCGGAGACGCATACGGTCCTTATACACACATGATGGTATCAGGTATATACAACGGTAACGTGCGTGTGTTTTTATCGCCTATTTTTACTGACGTGTGTGATGATTGTGCGCCGAAGATATAGGACGTGTGTACCTACTCGCCCGACGGGAAAGACTCGGCGATGTGATGTGCGAGCGGGACGGAAGAGAAAAAACTTTAATGAAAAAAATATATGGCGGAAAAAAAATCAAACAACAAGCGGATGCGCTTCCGATTTATAACGCGGCGGTGGCGGCGCCCGGTGACGGATGCAGATTAGCTCTCGGAGACTTCGACGACGCGGCGGTCGGGCGGGGTGTGGTGTTGGAAAGCTAACAACAATCGTACGACGAGTAGGGAGGCTGCAGTGAGGACCTTAACGAGTTAACATTGATCTTTCCACACGCGGCACGAGACACATTTATATACACTCACACACACGCGCAATGTGATAGCTAAACGTCGTCGTCGTCGTCGTCGTCGTCGTTATTGTAACATTCTCCAGTGTAGGTACAACGCCACACCGCCTGCACATATTGTATCGTGTGCCTAGGAGGACTTAGAGCGTTCATTCATTCCCGCATTGCGATATTAGGTTATAAAATATAGTATAATATTCGTGTGTCTGTGTGTGTGTGTCTGTGGGTATGCACGGTATGCACTTGCATATTTTTAGAGCACATGATATTATATGAACAAATTCCCAAAATAACACATATTAGAAAGAAAAAATAACAAAATTTGAAGGTACGATTTATGTTCACGGCACTATTATGTGACAAGAATTATGGAATCTTATAATTTTCAATGAACACGTCTTGATTAGGTATATTATATTTAAAAAAAAAAAAAAAAATTATGGAAAAATGTTATTTTCTTGGTATCTAATAGTATTATAGAAGCAGTGATTATAAAAAAAGATATTGATAAATAATTTTAAGACAATGGCATGATGAGAACTTAGCTAGGGGCATTTATATTTTTTGAGCACAGCTGCAGTTATCAGCCGGCATACCCTGCGACCAAAGTCTGTTCACGCCAATAGTGTATGTGTTTGTGTGTGTGCACATTATACCGTACGCGAGTTATGCGCACTGCACCGACCATAGACAAGTATACTTTGGTGCGTTGGTATACAATTGCGGGGGGGGGGGGATTACACTATGACGATATGTGGTGGCCATTAATTATATTTAAAACTATTATAATATTACGAGCCAGCGTCCACGCGTCCCACGAAATATTATGCTATATATTATATTCCTTTATGTATAAGGCGCAATAATAAAGGACTTATGACTCTATACTCGTACATGATAATATATACCTACATACCTTCGCAGGACACCGTGCAATTAAAATATGTCTCGAAAATCTCGACTGACTGCTATATACAGCTGACTTTGTTGATTAATGATTTTACATGACAATAAATTGTTATTATTAAAAGACATTTTTTTTTTACTTACGATTATGTCATATTAATATATTGATGTGAAGACCATAATAATATAAGGAAAATAAGTCACAGCACTACGTTTTAATATAAAATTTACCTTCGTATTTGCAATATAAGCAATATAGTAAGTACATTGGAACCTATCGTTTCAACAATTTCAGTTTAATAACAAAGAAAAACAATAAGCATGTACTAACAAATTATCGACAACTTGTTTTTGATAAAAAAATATATATACTCCGTACCAAATAAGAGCGCACCGGGCAGCCACGGGCAAAACCGGTTTTGTTACGTAAATTTGGTGCGCTCTTATTTGGTACAGGGTATGGATACCTTGGTACGTGTTAAAACAGTTATGATGATTCCAATCTTTCACATTTTTCCAATAATTCGCTTTCTTTCACATTCATAATCTAATATTATTTGAAATTTTATTTGTGTTGCTCATTGAAAAGAAAACAATATTGTTCGAATGGCTTTATTTCATTATTAGCTATAACAATATTAACAGGTTAACAAAATATAACCTTTACATACCGCAGTTTGAGTGTAACACGTCTCTATACTTACCACGTATGGATAATTTATTCGTGATAGACGAATACTTAATTTACACGGTGTAAAATGACATGACGTGGTCTAAAAATTTGTGCACCTAAAAATCCATATTTGGATTTTGCATAGCATTCTTATTAGATTTTAGCGCGGTAGCGAGAAACGTATATACTGTGTGGATTATGCGGAAACACAGTATAATATTATTAAATTGAACGCACGGGCCCTCGTGAGAATTTTATTGGTTTTCCATATAATATTACCATATTGAAAAATCCTTATACAAATTCTTCGTCGGTCCACCGTGGATGTAGTAGGTACACTTACAACACGACCACGGGAAATAATAATATGTTTGCGAATGATCAAATTTCTACGCACAGACTCGCGCGCTGCTGCCTATATATACGCATTTCCATCGATCCGACGAGCTCTTACCGTATAACATTTTGCCACCGATGCCGGACACCATATTGGCATGCATTGGCAACCAACGATAATATATAGTACCTACGTATATATATATAGACGTCATATTATAGCAGAGCTGTAGGTCTGCCGTTTGCACCGTCGAAAACTCCCAGTGCCGTTTGTAAGCCGTTTTTACGATTATCTCCCTGCTTCTCATTTGGCCATAAAAATTCTCCCAAAATACGTCATATACATTTTATATGCGCGTAAGTCCACGCACGCCGGCGAGTTTTATCCACGCACGCCACCCCGACCCCGTTTTATGATACGACTTTTTACGCGATCGAATACGGCCGAAGCGACCGTCGTAATTTCCCCACGGGCTATACCGCTATATGTACGCTCAGCCACCAAAGTCGTCAGTTTCTCATCATTGAAAATACGTAAAACGCGCGTTTACCGGCGGACCCGCGGTTAGTATTATATTGTTATTATTATTTATTACGTAATATTTCTGATATTATACTCTCCGACAGCCAGGACGACGGACCCGACAAACGACGGATGCGTGTATACTATTATTGTATTATTATTATTATTATTATTATTATTACTATTACACTATCATAATATATCTATAGTCCATTTGTTTATACCCTGCAGACAGGTTAAATTAACGGTTGAATAAAGGTATCGATTACTAGTGCCTACATTTAATTAATATTAAAATTCATTTCAAAACTGTGCAATAATATTTACCCGAATCACTACAATGATACGCTTAATAAATATTTACCTATTAATGTGTCTAGTGTATGTACACATTTACATTGGGGTGGTACCTAAATGCGAAGTTTGCACAATTTTTTATAAAATCCAAAAGTGAAAAATCGATCTATTAACAATGGAACTAAAGCAAAAAAATTTAAATGTATTATCTGGTATGATTAAAATTTAAAATCCGTGCACTTTAATTGTTTAATAACTTTCAGCCTATATTTGGTCGTTTGTTATAATAATATGCTAATATAAAATGACCCTTATAATTCAATATTATTTTCTTTTTTATTTAATACACAATTCATAAATGATTTTCTTTTACAATAATTATTGTATGCTCATGAGCGGATTTTTTATGGTTAGCATTAATTGGCAGATAAAAGGTTGATTAAATGGAATCGAAATCATTATAGAAGGTATAGATAGTTTAGAATATTATGATGTCTATGTGTAGATGGGAGTGTAAAGTATGAACGCGGAGTCGTAGAAAGGTACACTTGGTGGGAGTGTAATTGATTGGGATACTTGGAATGATTAAAAGTTTGATGGTTTGGTTGATCCTCACATTTGAATTTCGTATGACCAAATATAAGCATTAACAATGTTTTATATTGAATTATTTAGTATTTAAAATTTAAAATCATACATTTTTGAAGTTTAGTAGAATTATATTTATTGTTTAGATTATTATGAATTTAAAAATACCAGATTGAATGTTTCCGGTTTCACCTTGAATATTCCCCTCACAATTTTATTAGTTATTGCTTACAGACAAATTGGAAATTCAGTACTAAAATTAAAATCAAAATTGCATAAATGAATCTCATATTTTACATCGGTTAAAGTATTTATTTTTTTTATTCGCATTTGTACCTTCTACAGAAATTTCTGACGCATTTATTATCTATTTTCTATGTCTATAGATAACGAAAAAAAATCATCTTTTTTGTTTGTATTTCAACAAATTATATTGAAAATTACAGCGTAATCCTACGCCACACTTCTGGTTTGAGCTACCATAGAATGATCTAAGGACTACTGATGGTCCCGAATCATAACACTTTTGCTTGAAACGCAAATTCTATAATGAACATTTAATTTAAATTTGTTTCGAAGAATACTTACAAAAAACCAAAAATACATTTACTTAAACGTTAAAACGTAAATCCAATGCACGAGCTCGTAGGATGATAAATAAAGGCGAAACCCAGCTCAATCAAAATTCAAAAGTGTTTTCCAATATACACAGGATGGAACAGTCCTTTGAAAAAAAATTAATAGAATGAACTACTCAAAACTATGAGAAACTTGATAACTATTCTAATTTCTGATACAATGAGTGTTATACATCTTATATGTGAAAAAAAGTTTTAATAATTACTTATAATTAGGTAACATTTAAATGTCGGCTAAGTCTGAATAAATTATTCCATCCTAATTATTATTATTATTATGACTGGACGAAAAAGTTCATGTTATCATGATTTTGTGATAGGACCTCATCGAGGATTACAATCTTTAATCCGCTGGATTGGATTTATTTTATCGATATGCAAAACATATACGGATATGACGTTTTAATTGCATTACACAATTTATGCTCGCATTATGGTTATTATATTCTCAACATTAACTTGAAAAAAATTCACTCGGATATAGGAAAAAATAACGTTATGTATTGAAAAATTTTGCGCAAAACATAAATCATGATATATGCCTACGTTTGTTATTTTGGTAGCCCGACTGAGTGCTTTTTCGCTTTGACCGTTATTGTGTATATAGACATATCGTATAGTATTTAGTTTACATTTATTTTTCCAATATCAAGTACATAATATAATAAGTACCTACACCATGTATATACATAAACATATTAATAATAATATATATGTATTAATGTGTAGTCCATATAATATTAATTCTGTTTATTTTTCGAATCAAAAAGGATTCTAAACGTATACGTGAATGGGTAGTACTTGTATTTATAAATATATGCAATATGCATACACAATACACATCGATATTACATGAGCAGGCATCATGTGGTCCATAGTGAATCTCGTTTCACGTACACATGAGCGTATATATTTTAATAATATTATCACGATATACTTAACAAAAAAATAAAAATAAAATACCTTGCACACTATAGTATATTTTAATTAATATTTGGATTCACTATAACAATTTTGTTTCTTTATTCGCGTAAGTGTGTATTATAATATTATTATGTATAATCTTTTATATTAATAAAAGGCAGTGTTTATTTTTGAGTGTTTGTGTTTGTGAAGGAAATCCATAGCTAAGTCTAACTCATGGTTCTGCAATTTGTAACATAGGTAATCCCATACCCGAGAGTGTGCATCTTGAAGTCCATTATAATAATTTTATATTTTAAATAAAGGGGCTCACACGGGGTTGTTTGGTTCATAAAAAACGAATATTTTTTTTTTTATTGGTTTTCATATTGATTACATAAAGTAAAATAGTTATTATAATTAAAATACAGATCTACAATTATTATATTATACTTATATAATTTTAGACCTGTATTTTATAATTAATCAAAACAACACAAATAACTTTGTTAAAAATCTTTGCAGTTAACATTATTTTATCGGAGTATAAGAAGGCTTATTAGATCCACGATAATTTGATTCGTCACTTCATTCCTCACCAAGATCAGTACTCATGTATCCGGGGGGTTCCTGTTAAAATCGTAATAATATCTCTTCGTCGAGATGTTTACGCGATGGTCGACCAAATTCAAAATGTGAAAAACAAACTTCGCGATCTATAATAATTATTATGAACGCAAGCGTCATCGGCGAGTCGCAACTTGCGGTTGCATAACCATGGTATACTGAATAGACGTGGTAACTATGCGTAATGCGTAGGTATTGCATATTAACATATTATATTACTATCCAAAATAGGTATATTAGACACGAGCGTATTACTGCTTTTCCCGAACACAATACAATGCACCGCTGCAATGATAATAATATATACGAGTAGGTCAAATGTGCATTAGCGACGAATGCGTTTTGTTCCGATCCGTCGGCGGCGGCGGCGACGGTAATAAAGAGGCACTTTGCTCAGTCATTCATACATAATATAATATATTAATATACAATAGGCACACGTAATTTACCTAAAAATAATAATAACAATAATATGTATAACACGACGAGAAAACGATCGGTGCTGGCGAATTAGACACGAGATTTTTTTCGCGCAAATACGCACCCACCGAACGCGAATGAAAAAAACGGAACCGACAATGCGTCATAATGCACGTCCACCCACATCATATTTTGTCCGTGAGTTTCGGCCGACTTTTTTCCCACTGTATTGGCGTGCCTAATCCGACTCCACTACAAGTGCACGGAGGTAATATTTTAATAATACGTGCCCGTACCACGACTGCACGTTAATTTTAACCTGGCATTCAGCCCCGAAAAGGCGTATTTCACTGTATCATAATCTACAATATATTATTATGCTGTAGGTATATACATTGTACAGCATCGCGTTACGTGTACAATTATTTTGAATACTATTATTATTATTAGTCTCGTAAATTACCATTACTAGGCAATGGTGTGGCATTTTGTCACTATACTACTATATAGTATTATATACCTACTGCGACAGCCAACGAGTGTGCGATAAATTTCAATGTTATTCGCGCGATTTGTTGCAGTCACCGCTGTAGTGCAGTATATATTGTAATAATAACTATAATAGTATAAGCGCCGTGCCGTAACCTATACCACTGTTGACTGAAGTTGTAAATAATAATTGTTATGATCACACGGCCAGGGATTGTAACCATATACCTAGTATAGAAAGTAACCCTACATGTATATTAACCGTGAAACAGTGAATTATACCCGAATGAAAGCTGAGACATAAATCTCGATATATACATAACCGACGGTTTTCTTTTTCATTTATCAACAATCCAAAAATGAATTTATAAAAAAAAATTATCTAAATCATTCTTTTTTTGAGTTTGGTAAAAAATGTAATTTGGGCGAAAACCAAAAGGTCGACTTTGGACGAAAACATGTTCACCTAAATTATGTCTCATACTCGATTATTTAGTGTGGGACGGCGTGTAAAGGGATACTCAGGAACAGATAACGCGGTATTAGTGGGTAACTATAATATTATAATAAGCTATAGTAAAATATATGATTATAATTTATAGCTAATATATCTTAAAAGTTATAACTTATAATATAGTACCTAACTATACCGATATAAAAGCCAACAACGAACTCAGCTCAACTCTCTAAACAAAATCCACTCAACATAACCTTCAATCAAACATACGACTACGCAATGACCAATAGAAATGTATCCTCGAGTCATGAATTTCTAGACAACATAAATCCACAGTCTTCATTTCACACATCCTTCCTTGAGGAATTCAAATCACTGGTAACCTCACCGATTTCCTTCTCGAAACACTAATAAACAAAATGATCAGTCTCAAAGACTACTAAATAAAGTCTTTTTATCAATAGTCTCAAAACAAATTTCTGGTAACACACAGACTTCTAAAAAGGAACTGTAGACTTAAGAGATCTGCTCTCTCTTAAAAAAAAATCACACTTAAGGGTGCCACTACTTTCTCTCTGCTATCTCCGTTATTCCAACAATCCATCTCATATATTTCAGTTGTAATAGGTACTTACTGTATTTTGTACGGATTGTAAATACAATTTATATATTTTTTTAAATAACTTAAATAATACTATACCTACCAATATACCAGTATAGCTGTTAAGTATAGATACTTAACCTAATTATTATACTTTACATCTTTATCACATGTATAAAATATATGGTTTACACAGTTGTAAAAAATGTGTATGGAAACAATTTGATTAATATTATTATGGGAACACTCCCAAGTCTCCAAGAGATATTATAATACTTAAATAAAGTAACGAAAATGTTTTTTTTTTTTTTTGATAAGTTTTTCAAGTTTCTAAGAGTTTTATTATTAGAAGTCCTATGGTCGCAGGTTTATAATTCCAATTATATTCTACATTTTTTTTAATAATTTGTTTTTATTCTTGCTAAAGTTTGGAAAACTTTTAATGGAATAAAGCATATCAAATAAAATATAAAAGACTGTATTTCGCGAGTTAGTATATATCATTATCATTTACATGTTTAAACGTAATAATTGCTTAAGTTTTTTAAGCCAGTTTTCAAAAGACAAATTATTTCCACCAAAACTACTTAAAACAAACGATTACCTAATTATTACTTAATGAGTAGATGATTTATATTTAGTATATTGTGAAATCCAGTACGCCAATACTACAAAATAAAACCCAAACAATGAAAGAAACGGATTATAGATAATTGTATATTATATAGTATTGATTTGTGTTCCTTAATATTAGATAATTGTTTTGATTTTTTACATTAAAAGAAACCATTTATCTATACCATAAAAATTTTTATATTATTTTAAATTGTTTCCAAAAAAAAATTCACTTATAAAACTAACAATAAAACATTTGTTATAAAATTGTATTTTCCAAAAAAAGGAAACAAAACAATGACAATTTCACTGTCTGAAATAAACGCTATTTTATTTTTTGCTCATTTTTAAAACAATACAGGTATCTAAATATATATGTATATGTATATTTTTTTTTACTTTAAACATTTTTAAATATTCTATTGCAAAGTGCTCCATGTATCATTCAATTGATAAATCAACCACCATAATATATGTATAAAAGTTCTTTAATGAAAAATTGTTATTTTATGAAAAAAACTCGCTGCCTTTATACTGGTACATATTTTAACAAGTCTTCAAATACTTAGCTCAGCTGTTATATGCTAGTTATTTGCTCACAAATTGTATAATAATGTATTAATATCCAAGAAAAATAACCATTAATCTTAGCTTAAATACATTTGAAACATAGCAAATACAAATATTTTTAATGAAATACTATATGGAAAATGTTAGACAGTTTGTTCGTTTTTAACAATAAAAATGTGTATATTATAATATTGTTCGGTCCAGCGCACAATTCTACGGAAAAAGAAAATAATAGTATATTATATTTATATCTTGTATCACTATAAAAATTATGTTATTTTAGTTATTAAGTCTCAATTAAAATATAATCGGTTTTCAAAAACACGTTTGAAGTACATCAGTAACGTCTGTAATATTGTTTTGAATTATTATCGAGCTTAATGAGGTTGGATATATATTATATAAACATAGGTAATACATATTATATAGGACATAATATGTATATAATATAATATGTTACGTATAACGCATGTGTGTTTACCTCAATTCATTACACCCAAACAGAACATGCCAACTTTATTGCTATCAGACGTCTTGCCAATCATGCTAAATCACGTGCACCGATACCATCTGTACGTGTACGTAATTTAAATTACGTTTTTATTACGGAAAGTAAAAATTTCAAATTCAGGTACAATTATTTATCAGTCGTTATTTTTCCATTAAAGTTATTTACTCTTTTTCATTCCTCCCCGCTCGGCGCGTTTATGAAATGTTTTTTTTTATAGATTTCGAGGCTCTTACTAGGCAAACGGCCAGTTACGGGACAGTTGTTCGAATCGAATAATTTCACTTGGCATATAATGAGATACAAATATTGTTTAAAAACCGTGTTGTTTATTTAATTATTATTAAACTTTTGTTTTATCAATAAACATAATATTAGAACATCGACAGGCAGCTGCGTTTTGCCTAAAAAATATGTACACAGTATACACAATATATATATAGGACTTACGAAATGCGTACACACTGAAGAGAACAATTATTATTATTATTATTATTATTATTTATATTAGTTTCGGTAAACGAAAGTGAGAATACATTTATTTTCACGTGCTTGAATAATAATGCGTGCATCGGACTACATTGTCGACGGTGTGAATAGCAAAATGCATGCGTTTATCGTTGTGAAAAATCAATTCTTTTTGTTATTCAAATGTTCGAACTAAAATGTTACCGAATACCACGTGTCCGCGTTTAACAGTGACTGTTTCACTTTCGAAAATATGAGGATTGTCATTATCAATTGAATTACCGTAGACGACGAGCATAGGTATTAGGTCAGCACTCGGCACATAAGCGCATTGTGTTTCCACCGTCGTAAAATATTATTTGTTTTTCTTAAAATGTAGTATTATTATGTTCGATCCACGAAAAAGTGCGACTCATATTATGGTATAGGTACCTACCAATCACGAATCGTTATTGACAGTGATCGATTGTCATTGAAATCGCTTGTGACTCTCCGAACACAATACGAACAGTTTACTCTAATAATTGCAGTAGACGATATTTTAATATTACATAATATAGTATTGGTCGTTGGATCACGAGTGGTTTTCTTGTTGCGTTATGGACAGACTCGACTCGTTCGTGGCTGACATATTATTATTTAATTTTATCTATTATTCACTTCTTCACTAGACTTTTTCATAATCATGTCCAAACAAGTGTTTTGTACGTCCGATATAAAATGTTGTTTTTCATGAATATATTATTGTATATTATTTTATTCGAAGAAATTGTGTGTGTGTGTGTGTGTGTGTGTGTGTTTATTATCCGTAGGTATGATACTAAAATGATAATATTGTAAAACTAGTTGATTTCACGGTCAACAATCATTTCGGTGGAACCGAAAGACGGAACACAAGAAAATATGAAAGTGACTTTGGCCTTGACTCGGTCTTCGTCTCGGATGTCGTTCTGCATTCCTGTCGCCAGCTTATAATACATACGTAACAAATTAGTGTGCGTCTCCGGCGTGTACTTTTAAATGAATGCTACGCTGATTACGCGGACTTTCGTCTTTTTTCTTCATTTTTTCTATTATTTTTATTTTTTTTTACATGTATGGCAATAACTATAATATAATACGATCCTACCGTTTACATGGTTCAGCATACGTTTTATCACACGTAAGTTACGCAATTAAAGTGCCTCAAATAGTTATTCATCGCGTCTTGACCAATACAGAAAGAAAAACAGAAAGTTCAGACACAATACACACACTGCAATAACGTTATATTTTATGTGTAAAACGTGTTAATTGTTTAATAACTACCCGTCCTCCCATACGATGCGATGATTTCATAACGAAATTAAATAAAAACATACCGTTCATAATGTATGGGTACCAAGACTTGATTATAATTATTAATTATATGCATAGGTACAGTAAAAAAAAAAATTAAGAATTTTATGTGCATTTCATTAATTACATAATATAGGTAATGTGCGGTTGTGGAAATATTGAGGAATATGAAATATATTATTATACAATTTTCGAAACAATTTGTTTAAACGAATAACACGAAACACAACAGAAAAAAAATCAAGTGCACAGCGCAAAAGAAATCGAAATTATTTTTTGGTCATTGTTACAGAAAATTTAAATTTTTAGTAAACATAGATTATCTGCACATTACGAATAGGTAGAATATTGCCTTATTACAGCTTAGGAGTTTTTTTTCTATATTTATTAAAATACATTTTTTTATATTGTCCCGTTTTAGTACTTTGGGGATGAGCTATGGTTTAAGTTCTACAAATGTACCCAGGTGGGCGTTTTGACATTTCTTTAATTTACGTATATTTTTACTTCATTCTACTCCCTCTAAAGAATGATATAAACATTTTCGATTAAGATCGTTTACAGAACTGCTTTGAAAAATGTTACTATCTTTAAAACGTAATTAGAAATTGAACGCATTTAAAAAAAAAAAAAAATGAAAAGTTGATCATTAGTATAGTAACTTTTCTTTATAAGTAACGTTTAATTATCAGTAATTACTTTACAATTTCGTTTAACTGAGACATCAAGTTCAAAAATATTAATTTTTTTATAGCAACAAGACTAGTACTTAATATTTTCTGTATTTTAATACAAATTAATTAAAAAATATGAAAATGAGGAAATAAAAAATTATTTAATTACAAATTTATTTTTAATAACGATTGTATTATCGTTAAATTCTTCAAAGCTGTCTCAATATTTTAAAACAATATTTACCGAAAACCATTTATATTAAATTTAATATAATATTATGATGTACCTACTTATCACATAATAGTATATCATGGCATGATATGCGTTAAAAATATAATAATATCCATATTGTTTAAATGGGGACGATATTTACCTGCTCTAAAATCTTATATATTTATCAAACACCACGAATAAATTATAATTATATAGTCTACACATATTATTATGCAACATTCATAATAAAACAATGATAAAGTGGTTGTGAACATTATATATATACCGCAACCGTATACATTTTTAATAAATATGACGTCCTCCTCCTAGCGTATACCTCCGCGTGTCACGACGACTTCATAAATCGTGTGGCTGCTACCGTAATGTGCGGCATATTATACAACACACGTCGGGTCGAATGCCAACGTCATTTTTTTTTTTTTTTTGTTCTTTTCGTTTTGACAATAGATTTTAGTTATACATATACATGAAAAAAAATAGTACAAAATAAAAATTGTAATACCGTTCAGTTGACAGTGTTATAAAACAATGTGCGAACGAAGACCGTTGAATTGAGCTGTGAACGCTTTCACAGAGAAATAAAAATGTTTTAAATAAATTCGTAGGTATACGTTGCAAGTTTTTTGGAAAAAAATCGCTACAAATGTTATAAAAACAAAAAAAAAAATGTTTAATACGATTTTTTAAAATTGGCACTTATAGGTACTCGTGTACATCATGACATTTATGGCATACATTTATTATTGCAATTATCAACTATTAAACCCGACAATTTTCGCGCGAGCATTCTAAAAATTATTTTGAACTGAATTCGATTCACTCAAAAATCGGAGCTACGTTGTAGCAGCTTTCATTTCTCAGCTCCCATTCTAAAAATCTAAAATCCAAAAAATAAAAAATAAACAGAATAATCATTATTTCACAATAATAATATTATATATTGTATTTAAGTTTTTAATTAATTTTTTTTTTTATATAATACTACAAATTCTCAATAATAATAATTAGGCGCAGTTAAATGTAGGTTAATTATTTATATGCGATTAAACTTAAATTATAAATAACAAATATTACTAGTTCTTAATAATAACTTATACAGTTTATTGAGAAATAGTTGGTCAACTATATTTTCGTTAATAATTAAACACAAACATATTTTCTTGTTGATGATACAATATAATAAACGTAAGTATCTGAGTAGTTTAAATTGTTATTTGTACACTGTATTATTATGTATTAGCTAAAAGATTGAGATAAAAGAAAAACGTAAATTATAATTTACTTCTTTAATATACCTATCTGATGAATTTGTTTGTTTTTACAGTTAACGTTTTACTTAAACTTAATTTTTTTAAACTAAGTTCATGAGAGCCATTTGTGATAAGTCAACACTAACGTATAATATATTTTTATCTTTTTAGATTTTATTAGGGATTTATATTATTATTTAACTTTAATTATTTGACTCCATTGACTAGACATATGTATAATAATTTTATTTTATCAGCCGATATACACCCAAAATACAATAATAATCTGTATTTATATCGCGTACACTGATTTGTGGCTAATTATATTATATTTGAACCATTTATTAGATTATATACGTTTTAGACTTTTAGTCAACTCGATTATTTAATTTATGCTGATAGCGTTTTAGTATTTTTTGAATGGAAATAATGAAACACCAGTACCTTTACATAGCCATTTAAGCTTGCTAATAATATTATATAATATACTCTAGAAAACAGTATTTTTAAGAATATAACAATATATTTCATGAATAAAATTATGTTTATAGTATAGTTAGTTAGTACTAATAATACTTTTAACTTTTTAAATTGTGACACTAGAGTACATCACAAAATAAAGGTCTACTACTATGTTCGTCTAAATTTTAAATACTAATAAATGCATAAGTTATAACTAATTAACTATAATATAGGTACTCGTTTGATTTAAAAGAGTAATACTATCCCACCTCAATTATGATACCACAAGAAAAAAGGTACTCGTTTTAAATTAAATCTGTAGGTATCAAATTTATCAGAAACAAATTTTGCTTTGGAATATGAAATTTCGTATGTTGTCGTTCAATCAAATAAAAAAAAATAACGATAAGATGTAGTAAGACTAAATATTTTATATTCAAAAATGAGTGTTTAGCATTCAAATAATTAATCTGTGTACTTATAACTTGGATATTATTCAAAAAGTCATGTCGTGGTGTACCTACCTAAACTGACATCACTAGCTTTATAGTTTAACCATAACCATATTATTTATTTATTAATTCAATTATTGTTGACAATGAACCCAAAATAGTTTGCAAATCTACCATAATTCAATAATTGTACTAGATGCCTACTGTAATATTTTATAGATAGCATTAACTTCAAACTTTTTCCAACTACGTAAATTAATTATATCAATATTTGTCGTGGGAAAATGCTCATTAACCTTTTATGAATCACAACAATATGCTTATTAATTATTAGGTATATATTATTAACTTTCATGCTCTCGACAAAAGTTAATAATCACATAGGTGTATAATATATTAATATATTATACATATTATATGAAAAGTAATGATCAGCTGTCCGTCGGGATTACGATATAGAAAGTGCATATTTTAATAAACCTAAATATACCGATGACGTTTGCCCTGTATCAATATCTAATAATAAACTAGCATGATATCAAACTTGCATTAATTGTCTCAGACCTATGTTATGCGTCGATTGAAAACGAAATTAATTGATAGCGTCAAAAATCAGCGGTGTTAATATTTTTAAATTAGATTATTGACGATTTCTCATACGCTCGACACGTGCGATAGGTTTGGTTATTCAAATAATATTATGGTCTTTTCGATCATTATAATAATATTGTTATGGCGATGTAATGCTTAAGCAGTTCTGGCAGCGTAAAAAATGACATAAACAATAAAACAAAAATAATAATAATAGTATTGTGACTTGGAACTTCTGCAGAGTGATGTTTGGATAGAATTTTCGTATTGAATGTTATTATGTTATTAATTTAATATGAAGCGTTGACGTGGGACAACTAAAAGTTATTCTGAACTCTGAAAAACAAAGATAATTATATTATTAGGTATAATATTATTATCGATAATGTTAATAAGAATGATGATAATCGACTGCATCGACACATTAATTATTAACCGTGTTCGTCAAACGCCGCATTTTAGTCCAGCACGCATTTTGCCGGACGTACAAAAAAAACCAATAATGAAAAATGGTTGTCGGTAAAAAAAAAAACGCTATATTATTACCTTAAGTATACCTACTGTCGACACGTTTCGATGTTGAATATTTTCGTTAAGAGTAGAGGAAAAAACACGATACACCACCGTGAAAACGTCTTGGAATTTTTTTTTTTGTTACTCGGGACCATTTCAACTCCTAAACTAACCTCCGTCATCACGCGTGCCGAAAACGCCGACGTCATCGTCTCAGCGCCGCGGGCGTTATTAGCGTCTTCTTTCGGTAACACACCTCATACATAACTATATCAGGATTTCATCGATTCCAGAAGACCTTTTTTTATCAGAGGAAAACGTACATCGATTCTGTCACAGAGGCCAGCAGCTTTAATTAATCCATCGATCCAGCGTATCGTACTGAATATCTAACCCAACTGCAAATACTACAGTTTTATACATTTTTAAATAATATTAATATTTTAAATATTGAAGCAAATCGAAAAACGAAAATATAAAATATTTTTAACGCTATAGTAGATTGATATGGAATTCACATGTGACAAGGCCACATTGAATAGTAAATAGAGGTGAGATTTTTTATGCATCGTATGTCCGTTTTATCAGGACGCGTGAGCGTTCACAATGTGGGACAAGTGTGGTCAGTTGCCTCCGAGAACATTTTTTTCTATAACATATAGTATTCATCGTTTATTGTTTCAACTTTTCAAGTCAATGGTCATAATATTACGATTTGTGACATAAACCGTATCCAAATCAATATTCTGCAATTTAAAAACAATTTTTATAAAATAAAAGTATGTTGGAAATTATGCAAAATTATAATGCAGACTGTGTGAGCCGGCAGGGTGTTTCTTGGACAGTGTTCTGAATTATAGATGCAATTTGTTATTTTAGTTGTTTTTTATTATATATATATATATATATAACTAGCTGAATTATTATATTAATTATTACTATTATTATAATTATTATAAAAATGGATTTATCTATAGTAAAAATCATAACACTTAAAAAGTATATACATAAATCCGATAAATGTATATAGAAAATTGTTTAGCGCCCTTCAAAAATTCTTGCGTGACACCCGGCTTTTCAGTGTACGCACGATATACGCTCATGGCTTATGTGAAGCACATAAAAGACAAGGATTTGGTATATCGCATCGCCTATTATAACGATTAATTTGTAGCGTGAGAAATAAGACCAAACACGCTTTGAATTTCTAAAATACCTAGATAAAAAATAAATAGTAATAACAAAAATAAATTCATAACGACTTTAAAAACACGTATACGTATATTATATACGATTATGCTTGTAGATGCGTTGTATGAGGACGGGTACATAAATCATAGACTTCAAGGTTCAATTTTCGGGCACAAAGACCAACCGATTATTATACTTTTACTATCAGTATTATTGTTATTAGATAATTGTATGAATGACAAAGTGTTATATTATAATATTATATATAGAGGGTGGTGTATTGGCTACGCGTTTAAGACAAGTATATTATACTTTCACTTGCCCAGGATTTAGGAATTCCAACGTTTCGCCCCGGAAACTGTGCAGCGCATGCACCGACGGCAACGCGACGACACCGCATATTATACCATAATAATATTATAATGACATTGTACCTAAAATGATTTATGAATCGTAATCCGATAAATTATAATATCAATAAATATAATATAGGTACGACGACCGTGCACGAGACCAAACATGAAATATTATAACATTCATAACGATCCCGGCAGACATTGGACTCGTATCAAAAACGATACGCCATTACACGAAGGTGCCCCCTCCATCCCTCTCACTCACCCATGAGTGATGGAGTTTTCACGGATAAATTGTAATTAAATCGAAAATACAATATTAATACACGGAACAGGGCAATACAATCATATTATTATTATACGATATTATAAACTATTATTATTCTAATTCAATCGCGAACATTGCGAAGTAAAAATCGAATTCGTTGTCAGTATAAAAAACCGGCAGTTTATTTTAAAATATCAGACTTTTCCAATATAACAATCATGTATATCCTGCAGACTGAATGAAAATACACAGTACAGAGAGATTCACCAAGCAGGCTCACCCCGTCTTTTCTTCAATAATGCAGTTAATCAAAATCTGACTTTTGGCATTTTTAAGTGTAGTTTAGACCATATGTGAAAATACAAACTTCTGTTTTACAAATGAGAAACCCTCCTCTCCCCCTTTCCCTTTATACTGTAAATCATTTATTGAATACATTTTTCAAAAATGTTAACGTATCAAAATAAAAGTTAGTAAGTGTTGTTATTGAGATGTTTAACATTGTGTACCTACTAAGGATAATAGGACCATTGGTAATGATGGATTGGGAAGATAAATGGAGGCTATGGTGATTTGAAAATTTGGGTGAGCATGCAGCATGCTTTGTAGACCACCCTTTATAAAGTAAAAACAAAAAGATTCGACATTCGATGTTCAAAAAAACATAAAGTGCAAAAACAATTATTTCTCCCTTAATTTGGGAATTGTATCAAGTGTCAACAGAATAGGTTTATCCATTTGTTTGAAAATTAACAAACCGTGAAAACGGTTTTTAGTGACAGCTTTCGTTTGAATGGAAGGAGCAATAAAACTAAGAAATAAATACATCCAACTCCGGCGAACGCTATAATACATTAATATAAACAGTATCCATTACATAACACTACAATACGAGATCCGCTCGAAAATATATTATTTTATTTATAATGTTGTGCGTGTTTATAATGAATAAAGTGTTTAAATACTTAATTATTATACGATATTATATTCCTCAAACGGTTTGTATTTTTCCTCTCGCATTTTTTTTTTCATTCAATATCTTTCATTTAAGAGTAATATTACAACTCGCGAATCACATTCAACGACTGTAGTTTTAATCATCACGACATTACGTTCGGAGTGAGTAGTAACGCTATAGGGATCACTTCAATGGTTGGTTGTATACGATATAAAGGTCGCGAATGTTACAATAATAATTATTCTAACATTATTTGTGTATCACATTACAATGCAATTCATTTCGGACTTTTGTCACAATATCCCTATGACGCTATCCAATACTCGGTGACTGCTTTCGGAGATATTTTTTTAATTTGAACAATGGTTAAATCTTAAAATCAGAAGCTAAGTATTGGATAGCGATATTGTGACAAAACTTCAGGTACAAAAGGTACAAAAGGTAATAAGTAAAACTGAGGAGAAAATAGGAAAGTTAATAGGTGGATAATAGAAGTAGAACCGGGTATTTGTCAGTTGTTGTCCTCAACGGCTGTTTTTAGCATTTTAAAAATGTACCAGTTGCCCTCAACCAAATGTACCAGTTTCCTCAACCAAAAACTTGCAGCTCTCGCCTATTATTAGATACACGATTATAATACTAATCCATATAAGAGGGTAGACGCGTGTCCTCCTATAAGTAATCCTAGTGTAAATAATCTAATTTAATAATTTAAAAAAAAAAAAATATAAAAATCGAAAATATCTCATAGCTATAAATGGCGTAACTTTCCGGTGAACTTTTTGATAATTTTTTTCGTGAAATGTTTTATAAATCTTCTTATAGAAGTTCAAACATTTACATACATTGCTATCAGTGGCGTATTTACGGGGCGCTTCCCCCCCACCCAATTGGCCCCATAAATACCTATCTAAACATCTAATATATTATATAAATTAATATCGGAGCTTTTTGGAAAATTAGCCAGTCCCTATCCAGTGGCGTCATTTCAGTTTTTTTTAAACTAGGGCAATTTTTCACTGTTTTTCCGACTCATAATTTTTTCACTCAGATTCTCATAGCATAGTGCCATAGAGGTTACGGGAGGGGGGGCGCACGGTAAATGAACCGACTTAAGGTTGATGTAAATACTAGACTAGGGCAAGTACCCCCCCCCAAATAATGCCACAGACCCTCTCCATGAAAAATTCCTAAATACGCCACTGATTGCTATAAGTATAGACAGTATAGTGTACACCAATCAATAAATATCACTAATCGCTCATACCTAAACAAAAAAATATCTAAATTTTATTGTATACTGCCTATCATTGTATACGATTTTTTTTATATTACAAAATGTAATAGATAGGTAATAAATAGGTACCTACATAAATATTATATATATATATAATTGCAAATATCAAATTTTGTTTTATAATTTCATATTTTTGACAAATGACATTGTCAGCCACTTACAACAATAATAAAATTATGGTATTTATAATTTTACCATACATTTCATTATTATTATATAAATATTTAGTTCCCCCTTATTTTACGGATTGGTATAATCGTATAAATTATATTATGTGAGGGAAACTGGTACATTCGGTGGAAGGCAACTAGTGAATTTTGCTCAAGGTAGTTTGGAGGAGGGAGGATTGGTATAAAAAAAAGGTAATTATAAGGGCAACTGGTACACACCTAAGAACCATGTATGCAATTTAACACTTGGAGAAATTTGTTGATATCAATGCTTTTTTTTTAGTCCAGGTATTTTTTTTTGTGGAAAGAATTTTTAGTTTGGCGTTTTCTTACTTTTTAAAATTATTTCTTGGGAGACGTAAATTATAATACAATTATTTTGTATTTTTGTTTTCTATCGACAGTCAATATTCGATTTCAGGTCGTATCGTAGCATCGACTCGTTTATATTTCAAAAAAGAGCAGTTTTGGTTTGGTCCGAGGGTTCAATTATTACAGTGAAATTCAATGTATTACACCAAAGTAATACGATAACGAGTCCGCCGCTGCACATTTCCACGTAGGTATTAAATACGACCAGAGCCGGCCCTGAACTACTATTTTCAGTACAGATAACTTCTCTGTGGATAGTTGGAGCGTAAAACGCGATCTTCGTCACGCATTTAGCAGTTTCGATCCCCGCCGTTGCAGGTCGCTCGCGATCGAAAAATAGGCGATTAGAATTCTTCGCATGTTACCGATTGAAGTGCAAACGGACACGGAAAACAAAGTTTGCAAAGTTGCAAATCCCACGCGCGCTTAGAAAATTTCGTTGCACTGAATACAAGACGTACGGAGAATAATATCTACTAGGCAAACTCTGCGCGCGCACCGATTTATGTGATTATTTCGAGTTAATTCCGTTAAATTACTCTCCTTGCATCGTATTAAACAGCCGAAACTTCGAGCGTGTTTATTTTCGGTTTGAAATCGCGAATGGTTTAATATTATTATACCTACTAAACAGTTGTTGTTGTATTATACGCGTATTACGTATACGCGGTGATTCATTATATAATAAGCTCGTTCCCTCCCGATGTCGCCTACAACTATTTTGCATTTTTAACAAATTCGGACTTTTGAAAAGTTGTTTAATTGCATAATCATTTAAATGTTAAAGACCAAATTATTTTCTATTAGGTTAAGATACTTAGATTTGTTTTTTCATCGCCTCATATTATAACATCCATAGAACTTATTAACTTTTCTTATTTTCGTTAAGACTTGATTCCTTCGTATATCTAGATGTATAATTTATATATGAACTACATAAATATACCATACTATATAATAGTAGTTATTAATTACCTCGAGTTAACACTTATATAGATCTTAATTATCTAAAATATTACAACTTTTTATGTTTTACTTAACCCAAAATCGGCGAACGCTGTAATTTTTAATAGTTCGCCTGACCACATTGACCCAGTGTACTGCGACAAAATGTTTGGCATAAGTCTAGTTTAGCGCTCACGCGAATTTTTCGATTTTTTTCGGAAACCTATGTATTTTGATGAGCTTAAAACGAGGGTGTAAAAATTAATTTGCGGAAATGATTGGTTTGGAAGTTACAGCATTCCAAAGTTTGCGATTTTACGTTTATACGTATTCCCACAACACTACTATAAGCGCAGCGACGAGTGCCGCAAAACTTGTCATCACTGCACATACTATACAACATTTCTTAACCCTGTGACCCACTTGGGGAGGTGTCGCATAGCAAATCGGGGATATTTTCGTTTTTAATTGTCTGAGCGAGCGAGTGACCCCGCTCTGTGAACATCGGTGCAACAAAAATACAATTTCTTAACCCTGTGACCCACTTGGGGAGGTGTTGCATAGAAAATCGGGGGATACATTATTATTGCACCATCGTTTTAAACAGGTTAGAACTTAGAATACGTAAGTACAAAAAAATAACAAAAATGGTCCTCCGAGCGGCATTATAGTAGTGCTGCGCGCATGCGTATAAATGTAAAATCACAAACTTTGGAAGGCTGTAACTTCCAAAATAATCATTTCCGCAAATTAATTTTTACACCATCGTTTTAAACACGTCGAAATACATAGGTTTCCGAAAAAAAATCGAACAATTTGAGTGGGCGCTAAACTAGACTTGTTCCAAAATGTTTATGTTTAAATATTCTTAGAAATTTCAAGAAACAAAAAGTATCAAGTGAACCACCTATTTGAGAAACGACTTAAGTCACAAAACATCACAAATTGAGATGATTCGTGGAATGTGTTATAAAATTATAGACGGATCATGTGTGAAAATTTGCAAACAAAAACATTTAATTTTAAGACTGTTGCAACCACTGTTAATATTATTAGTACCTATGGAAGAGAAATAACGTAAGTCCTGGACTTGGAAAATTAAAATAATGTTTTAATAATAATATTTTATAGTCGTCATTAGGCCGACTACGCCTATTTGAGAATAAACGTAAGTCTGGTATGAACCCATATAGGTCCTATATCAGCGTTCACCAACATTTTTCCCTCACGGCACACTAGTCATAATCATTTTTAGCCATGGCACACTTGACACTGACGTCTATTTTATACTTTATATGTTTGATATATATTTTTAATATTAGGATATAGATTTTGTCATATTGTACCAAAAAGTAACATATCTGTAAATAACTAGCAAATAATTTAAAATGGTGTTCATTTAGGTTAAGAAAACTCATGTAAAATAATATTTTAATTTGTTACAAATATTATATTTATTGATATAGAAAAACCGAGACATTACATTACGATTACATTATAAAAATCTAGTCCTGCGAGAAATTTGGGACTGGTTTCACTTCAATATATTTTTAACTTACTATCGAAATTTTACCTAAGCGTTTATTTATAATCATGACATTTCGCGGTACAACTATGGATGCCGGTTGGGAACGAAGAAGACATTTTCAAATTAATTTTTCTTTAGGTACTGAAAAAAGCACAATTTTGATTTTTGATTCTTCGGCGCGTGATATAAATAAGTGCCAAACTGCCAACTTCACGATCGAAACCCGGGTATAAAGTGGACCCGCACATTTTAAAAACAATTTTACCAACTCTTGCAATTTTACACGCTATCGTTTGATATCATATTGAAAGTGTTAGGAAAACTTGGGTGGGCTGCGTGAAGTTGGCCCACCCATCCGTATTTTATCTGTACGTATAGCTCATAAATTGTAAACTCGCAAATTCTGAAAGTGATCTCGCGAATTCTCGCAATTAACTCGCAAAATATTGGTGAAGATTTTGAATTGATAGATACGCCGAAGTGGGTGGGTCAACTTCACGTGGGTATAGGTACGTTTAAAATTATTATAATCGTACGCTAATTAATATGTGCGTCTTCATCAACGCGGAACGTTTTCAGACGATATTATTACCATTTACCGCGATATGATATGGCTGCACGAGAACACGCGATGCGTATTTGCAAGTAATTTGTAGCGTTTTAATAATATTATAATTTTATGGCTCTGTGACCACGCCGGAGTTTCCGTGTCTTACGAGTCCATAGACATTTAGGGCACTGACGTAATTATATTATATATTATAATAATATTATACATTCGGCCGGTCGTGTTTGTCGGGTTTTCGTCTCAATAATAATTGCGCGGCCGCCGTTTCTAGTTTTTTGTACGTCGCGTTCGAATGGGAATCCGTTTTTCCGATTACGTAACCGACAAGGTACGTAGGTACCTACTACGATCACTGCACGAATTATACTGTGTTACAATTATATTACAGTGATAAAATAATAATATTGTACCGAAAACGAACGACGCCGAACACGCGTGACGTACGGGCACGAGTGGCGTGTAACCCGCCGGAGACGATTATCTGCTGTTGCTCGATCCGCGATAAAAAAAATAATATAATAATATACGCCATACGAACGAAGAATGGTATTATGAATAACAATTACTATACCTAACCTAGCCCAATTGTTGTCATTACCTATCTCGCGCATTCTCGACGTGATGGCGTATTCTGCGGTTACGTATTAAAAACGTCTTTGTTTTTTATTCTTTGTCCGGGGTAGGTATTCTTCCGCCTGCTTATTATTGGTACTATTATTGTTATTACTGCAGTCTGCGGCACTGCTAATAGATTATTCGAGCCGATTGAATGCCACACGTTTCTGCAGGTCTTATTATTATTATATTATATTATATGTAACGAAATCACAATAAATGATATTATATTTATCCCGTCAAACGTTTATCACGACGACGACGACGACAATTATGATTGTATAGTAATATATAATAATACAAAATATAATAATAACACAATAACACCAATAGCGTTGTCGTCTAGGAACCTAACCGTTCGGCCGACGACGATGACTTGGCGCGTATAATACATATTATAATAAATAATAAAGCAACGTAATATACTATATATTATATAGGTATAGGTATTTTACTTCTACAACGCCGTTTGCACACACAATGCGCTAAAATATCGGTCAAATTGAATGTATATAGGTATATAGGTAGTTATGTGTTATGTGTATACTGTATATACATATTATTATATTATGTATGCGACTGCCAAGTGTCTACGGTATGGTATATGATGAAAACAATTATATGGTTACTATTATTTCACGGGCACGTCATGTGGTGCTCGTACAGTGCAGTACCTACGATTTCGTAATTGGCATAATTTTCGACAAGCGATCGGTTCGCCGATGCGAACAAAAATTAATTTTAAAAAATCCCACCTACGTTATTGTACAATGTAATATTGACATAATATAGACGTTTATATAGAGCTAGTATAGTAGTAGACTATAATACCGATTGGTTGGTTATCCGGCCGGTCGAAATAATGATAATAATAGTAGGTATATACGACGTAAACGTACTGCTGTTATAAGGCCATTCACACCGCCATGTAATTGTCACGCCTTCGATTAATAAGCCATAAGTAACAATAATATTTAGTTGTACTGTTGTAGAATATATCGAAGTTTCAATTACAATACATGTAAGCAACCCATACAGATTTTGGGTGGCGTTTCGTCATCAACTGAATTCATACATAATATTGCTCACGTTCAATTTCGATCACTCCTAATAGCGTGTGTATGCGTGTGTACAAATCATACTAATTATTTTGATTATTTGATTATTTTTTATATTAAACAGTTTATAATACTATGTTAAAATGTTAAATTATAATGAAAGAAAGAAATGTAAAAATTAATTGTAAAGGTATTTTATAAATAAAAAGTAATATTGACTTTTCAAATATTTTAAATACGTCACGTTGATTAATTATGCATTTAAAAAAAAAATAATGAAAAAAGGAACATTTAACTCAAAAATACCACTGAAAAAAGCATTCAAATATAAAAAAAGAAATTTCGTGTATTTTATTCTATATAATATTATGCATCTAGTTTATAGCTGACATAACTTCGTATTAGACCAGTGGAAGAAAACCGAATACCTACAAAATCCGTACCCTACTCATGATCGAAGTGCCCATAAAAAAAATGAAAGACATATTGATTATATTGCAGGTTTGCTTGGAGATACGATACAATTGATTTATCAATGGGTTTAGACATTTTCCGAAGCAGTACAACATTAATATTGTCTAAGCTATCGTACGGTTAAGTAATTTATTATAATTATTAGAATAATTTATGTTATGAAGTAAAATATATATACATTATAGGTGCACGATGTACGTGTGTTTAGATCAAAAGTCATTGTTTCTGGTCGTACCTGTAATGATCTCTATGGAGTTACTGAGAAAATACTGTAATAAAAATACTACTTTTAGGTAATATTTAACAATTACCTCAATGGATAAAATGGGTAAAAATCGGAATTATGTTGTTGCATTTAGAATTACATTTTTGACAATAACAATAACATGGCCAAACTGCATTAGAAAATAATAATTTTATTGTATCAATACCATCAGAACGGACAAAACAAAAATTAACAACAAGAAAGGTACGAAAAAAGTTAATAAATAATCGTAATAGAATATACATTTTTCAATCTTAAGTTTTTCAATCCACAAGTTGCGTGTCTAAATTACTATAGGTAACTGTAAAGTATATAATAATATGATATATTAATTACAAATAACTAAAATGATGAATATGTATTTTGATGCAAATAACATATTATTAAAACTAGGGATTGTTCTAGGAATTATTTCTGTAAGAAATATGTTTTAGATATTCACCTACAACTAAGGCCATAATTATTAGGTAATTGGCTTAAGACTGGTTAAAGACTCATATAGATCTATTAACTAGTTCCTTATTCATCAGGCAATTATAGCATACAATACAGTTTAATCTAATTATATTTCTCTAATATCAATGGGTAATAATTATTATTTATTATTTCCTTACGTCATAATCGTGATTTTAAAACTAACAAAAACTCCCCATCATCATGTCATAATTTATCATTGCAGTAAATTTAAGTATACTAACCTATTGGCTATTACAGTATTACCTACCCAATTTTCTCTCAATATAAATACTTTCTTCCTTTCTGATTTACTTTAACAATATTATATAGGTATTATATTTACTATTTAGGCACATAATATGTTTATTTTGTTTCATAAGTAGGTCATGTGATAATGGAAATTATAGTCTTATTCTGTTTAATATTCAATTAAATGTAAATTTTTAAGTTTATAATGATATAACATAATATAACTGATTCAAACAGGAACTATAAAAAAAATCCATTAGACATGATTTAGGGTTTATTATAGGTTGGTCAACAATTATTTAATGTATACGCTTTTTTCGTCGTCTTAACATTGCTTCTTAGTATTTAAAAGAATAATTGATTTCAAATTCATTAATGCTTTGACTTTTATCGATATCTGTCGTACCTATATACAGTCAATAATAGGTACCTATTAAAACTTTTTTATGTGTGTTTGTATGAAGTAAAGCAAATTGTATTCACAAGCAGTGAAGCAGGACACCTTTCTTCGGCCGTTTTACACCGAATCAATATTGAAAACCATAAACTAGCTTATGTGTGTTTTGGCTGTTTTGGGTCACGTTGTCGAACTATTCAAACAACCGATTCATGCACGATACAAATACCCACTGTGGCTTTGTAACGCTGAAAATAGAAATCCGAAGACCGATACTTTAGTTTAGTCATCCTCAAATTAAAAATGCACTTGTACAATATGTACATAGTGTTCGGCTATACCCGGCCACCGACGGTTTCCCGTGCGTTATACGTACGACAAGTGGACACAATAAATCCACTCGAATCGAAATAAAAGTACATTGAACGAAAATGCGTAACTCACCAAGTGGTGGACACCAATTTCACATACTTGTGTGGCACATACTATACAGTGTGACTCAACGCAAGTATGATCATCTCCAATTTTCAATTAATAATGAATTTATTCAAATTTTGGTCCATATTTATTGGTCCTTAAATAATATTATATTAAACTCGAACCTTATTTTCAAATTCTCGATTTTTTTTTTTGTACTTTTTCTACTTAAGGAGTGTCTTGGGGTGATGCAAATTTCTGTTTTTAAAATGAATACCCTCTCCCCCCTCCCCGTTACCACTGTAAATTATTTATAGCAGATAATTTTTTGAAAATTGTATTCATCTTCTATAAAATTCAAATGAGTAGTTTTCAGTTATTAAAATGCTTATAGAAAGAATAATATTCCTTAAAAATGTTTCACAAAAGTATTAAGTATATATAATATTGGATCAAATTTTTACTTAACTTGGACCAATTTTTACTATGTGTTATTGTTGATAGATTATTATTAATCACAGACATTTTCAAATAATTATAGCAGTGTTATAGTCCCTATATCTTCCAAACCCGTTATCATGAACCTATTATCTTAACTACCTAAACAACGTAAAATATCTCAAAAACTACTCTTTTGAATTTTGATTTTGATACGTCAACATTATCAAAAAAAACCATCCACTAATTTAGAATAATAAAGGAGAGTTTCTGTTTGAAAAACAGGATTTTAAATATCATTAAGAAATACAAAAAATCTAAAGAACTTGAAAATATGGTCTTTATTATAGGTGCCTATATAAATAAAATATTTAAAAATTCGAAAAATCAGATTTTGAATAACTGTATTATTGTAGAAAAATGACCCTGCTTGGTGAATCACTCTGTATACAATATGTGATATAACGACGCATTTATATTATACCAATATGACAATAACGTAGGTATAATAATATAACAGTATTATTATATACATAGATATGGATGCATTATGAAACATATTACTTTCCTCGACCGGATTGTATGATACCTGCGAAACGTCATTATATTATTGTGTTGACAATATATGTTAACGAAACGTTTAACACGATATTTTCTATAGTGCTTCATGGTGAATATCATACTATTATACAAATGTAAATAAAAAATAAAAATTTACTTGGCATTAAATGATGTAAACGTTACGTTTTCTTTATGTTTCTATTTGTATATCACATAATATAACATAGGGATTTAACACCATAATACGGTAAGTTATTATATAATATCTACCGTCTTCGTGAATACGTTGTCAATTAGTATATTATACGTTAATTGAATATACAATTAAAATATAGTGTTCGTTTCAAAATGTGGACGATTATTCGAAATGTTTAAAAACGAGAAAAAAATTATTATAAAAACAAATATAAAATATCCGTATAAAACGGTTACGTTAGGTATAACATTATATACGCAAGCTGAGAATTTGATGAATTTTGCATTATTTATCATGCAATGTTGGCTTTGTTAGAAAATCCATTATTGCGTCTGCGAATAAAAGTATATTATAAAATCGTATTTTGCATTTGTTGGTTCTATTCAATGGGAGTATAAAGTATAAACGCGTCGCATGTTCTTCTTGTATATGTATTATGTATGTATATAATTTTTATGGTATATCGCGTGTATGATTAATGCGTTATATTTTATACCGAGAGCCGATTATTCTCAATTTAATGTTAATTTTTGTTTGATAACTTAAACAATTATGCAATAAAATAGAATCATGTTTATAAAGGGATGTTTAAATAATATGACTTTTAGCGCATTTTTAAAGTGGATTATTAAACATTTGTATAGAATTTACGGGAATTGTTTAGGGGTGCATTATTATAAGTTGCCCCGTCCCGTTAACAATAAATCTGAGTAAAAATTATGTTGATTTTACATTTTTACGATGCCATTCCATTGAAAATAAAAATGGTGAAATCGCGTCGTTTATTAAATATTTTAGTAGGTTATTCAACATAATTGTATTATATGGCCCTGTCTTGTAATAGGTTATTACACGAATGATGTGTAAAGTACTGCATGTGCTGACAAAACTGTGTCTCATTGAGAAAGACATACAAATTATATGTTGTGTGTCTTGTATGGTAAACGGTGAATGACAAAAAAAAAGACAAGTTTCATTTTAAAATGTACTGTGTAAAGTGTACAAACGAAAGATGGAACGGAACGGTGTTGTAATGAATAAAAGCAATACATTTTATAATGGATTACAAATAAATAATGTTTAAAGGAATATTAAGCAAGTATCATTATACTATTATAGATACCTGTTGTACCTACCCATCATCAGAAATACTCGTATTTACAACGTCTCGGGGTAAAGATAAAAAACTGTTTAATACCAAAAACGTTACAAGACAACACAAAAATTATCTAAGGTAACAAATAATCAATTTAAATTTAATCTAAATAAGATAATAGATTAAAATATATAAATAATAATATACACTTAAAATATTTATCTAGATAATAGATAAAAGATAACCAAATTGATATAGATAAAAAACTTAGGTACAGTTCAAAATTTACACTTCTGTTTTTAATATAATAATTTTTTTTTTCGTGGTATATCGACGAAACTTCCGAGACTGCTAGCGCATTACATCGACAAACAATATCTATACTTATAAGTTTAATTGCTTACATTAATAAACAAGTGTATTTTAAACACGATTGCCCATCGATGGATACTGCAGAGAATAAACGATAAATACAACAAAATAACTACACCATAATAATCGTAATATGCAATACACATAAAACAACTAAAAATTACACCTACACAGACAAATACAATTTTTATTTAAGAACAAAATTAAAAATGTTGTCACAAAAAATTATATAGATAATTTATCTCAGATACCATTTTATTTAAATTAATAGATTAAAAGATACTTTAAATTATTTGTATCTAGCTGGTAATGCGCAATACTGTATATTATTATACAATTTTCGGATTGATAAATTGTCGGTGAAATGCTATTGCGAATGTTGTAAGTAAATAATGACAAGAAACTAAACCAACAGACTTACATACTTACTTTTGATTATTATATGAAAAATCAAAATAAACAATTTGTAAATCTGGTTTTTAAAAAAATATTGACTGTAAAAACGTTTATTTAAGTCGTATAGTTTATTTTTTGAAATGCTACAAAAAAATATTCAAAAATGTTAGGTAATCTATATAATATTATAATTGTACATAAACTATACCGGTAAATTCAAAGGATCTTTAACTATTACCAATCACGTCTTAGAATCATCAATGGGTCGGAGAGCCCGTGTGCCATATAAAAGTATTAGAAAATCGTAATGATTACAACTCACGTCCTCTAACTACATAATATTATATACTTAGTAGTTTTTGATATACACAAGCCCAGACCTTATATAATTATAATTAATTGCATTAAAACTAATTTGGAGCCGTCGCTTTGAAGTAAAAACATTTGCAATTGTTCGTTTTCGGGTAAAAACAAAATTTCTTTGATAAACTGACAACCGTTTGCAATCGCGTGGCAAAAAAAAGGTAGAAGGTTCGCGCAATCTGGTTTCATCCGAATATCGTACACTCACATTCGTAAATTTCACGTTCATTTTACGTAATTGAGTAAATGAGTTGAGCGCAATTAATTTCGTGAAGTCGCACATTTGTCCAACGTGAATGTTATATATTACATTACTGATACGCACGTGAAATATATACATTCGTGATGGTACCCATACAATTTTATTCCCGCGAGTAAATTCATTTTTATCCCAGCAACAGTAATATATAGCTGTTGTTAATTTCCTGGTGTTTTTAATGTATACGAAAGCCAAATCGTTATTCATTCATCGTTAATAAAACCTACTCTGTTTTAATATCATATTTATTCACTTGGCAGCGGCGAAGAAATAATAATAATAATAAAAAATAACATTCTAAGCTATTCGAGGAATACGCACAACACAAAGGAAACGGGAGCCTTTTTTTTCGCTCAGACTAATTTATGCGTTTGTAATGCGCTGCAATATTATTTTTGCATTAGTATAATATTGCACAAAAATATATGAGATACAAAAACTATATAATATATGTATATAATACCTATTTATACGGTCTGATAACGATTATATCGAATCGTCTCGGAAACGGTTATGTCGATGAGACGATACGCCCCGACCACTAAACACTACTAAACTGCACTATTCGCAGTACCTATACTTTATTAATCGAAATTAATCGTCCGTCGAAACGATGCGATATCCAGGTGCCGGTGGAGGCCGCGAAAAAAAATTAAACTAATTCTACCACAGAGACCGGAACAGAACAGGCAATCGTTGTAGACGGACAGACGTGACGGCGGCACGTGAACCGATGTAAATACTATACAGAGTGGTTCACCAAACATGCTCACCTCAGTTATGTATTTGGAATTATTTGTAAATACAATTAAACACTATATTTGGAAATTTTTGGGTTTTTTTTGTACTAGTTAAGGGGTGTAATGAGGTAATACAAACTTCCATTTTTTTTCAAATGAGAACACCCTTTACTCCTTTAAATTATTTGGTGGATATTTTTTCTCGAAATTTTGACGTATTAAAGTCATTATTCGATTGAATAGTTTTCGTGTAATAATTTACAATAGAAAAGGGAAGTTCTCATTCGAAAAACAAAAATTTATATCGCCACAAGACTGTCCCTGGATAGGAAAAAAATCTTAAGTGTTTTAAAACATGTTCTTTATAAATGCACTTATATACATATATACATGTATATTGTATATTTAAAAATTCCAAAAACCATAATTTAAATAAATTCATTTTTATAGGGAAAAATGGGGGTGATCATATACTTGGTAAATCATTCTGTATGATATCTATGGACTATGAATATAGCATATACATTATAATACAGTAGAAATATTAAACTTCTCCCGAAATAATATGTCAGCTGAAATTTGAGTAGGTAAATACCTGACAGTATGATCAACAATTCATCCCCGAATCGTATCTCGATCAAAAATGTTAATTTACGTTCTCGGTCGCAAAAAATTTATTGTCGGGTGATAATATTTATTGTGAGCTGCAGCATAATATCGATTTATATATTTTTAAATATTTTATGAGTAGGCCTATACCTACGTGATTATATTCGTAGTATTGGCAATTGTATTATGTTTAGAATTTTAGATACTAGATAGAAATACTATGAATTATATTTTGTTTTCGTTAATAAACTTATTTGATCGTTTAGTGATTGATTACAAAACAAATTTAATAACTAAATTAAATGTTAGACCTAAAAAGTTTCCAGAAACTTATTTTGCATGGGAATATTTAATTAAAATATAGGTTAACAAAATACTTAATGAAACCCAAAACGTGTGTATAATATAAAATAAAATAGTAAAAAAATTAGTTTTCTACGAAGTAGGTACTTACTTTACATACTTTTATTAGATAATAAAAACAAATTTTAGTGGTAGGTATTTATTTAAGCCAAAATAATTGTACCTTAAAAAATCGATCTGATATATTTTACATAATAATATACTCAAATGTTACCCGCGGAACATTTGAAATTACTCTTTTTACTATCTCATTCGAGACGGATAGTCAGGTACACGATTACAGCCAAAGATCGTGTAGACTGGGGGGCAATCGAGTACGAAATGTATTATAAATACCTAATAATATTATTATTATTTTATTATTTTGAACCGGACGTGCTCTCTCTCGTGCATAGTTATTTGTACGTTTTCCGCGTGCAGTCTCGTACCATTTCGTGTTAAAAATGGTATACCGTAAGACGTTCAACTTTTATAAGATACTTATATTCGGGAATGAACTGCGACCAATCGGATACCACTGAAACCCACTTTTATTCACACATATTATGGGTAGGCATGGCGCGTTAACAGACTACAGCGGCGTACCCAGGAATCTTTCAAACGGGGGCCCACATTTTTTAACATGTAAAAAGTATACAACCAGTGGTTTGCACCTTGAGAATATTAAGTTCTGTCAATAAATGGGGGAGTCCAGACCAGGCCCCCTCTTGGATGCGTCCCTGACAGGTACGTATTATAGAAAGTCAGGGGTGAATAAAAAACAAATATTATATTAAGGTAGGTAGGTACATAATATGTATACATTGGTACATAATTAGATAAAGCGATCACTTATAAATATGAAAATATAGTGTTAGTTCAATATTTATAATAAGTGAATATTATGTTTTTTTTTCTTTTAAAATGTCAGAAATTCGAGTTGAAAATGCTGATCATTGCGTGTAAAAACAGTTTACGGTACCTACTGGTTTTTTTTTACCGTCAGCGTCCTGCACGTTCAACACGATACGCCACCTCCATAGTAGACATTCGTCCGTCATAATAATATGCACATGACTAGCACTACAAAGAAATTACACGATGCGCTCTTATATAATATTATAATATCTACATGATATATAACTGTTATAGAGTGGTCCACCGCGTTCAATCGTTTCCTCGTTTAACTAACACAGAGAAAAACGGAAAATCACGGTGGGGCTTGCACCCTGCGGTTTATATAAACATTTAGGCGCTGCAGATATGTAAACGACACTTCGGGCTCTACAAGCGATTCCTGGCCATTCCCGTGTAATATTATAATACAGGATCGGGTAAAAGTTTAAAATACGGCGTGACAAAGACCGGCCATGCACGTGTTTGAACTTTGGGCGCTAATTACTGGGAAATACAACATGGAAGAACGCGCGATAAATAACAGGGTGGAAATGGCTGCTGTGCACTCTTCGCACGTCGCGGGGCTGCTTTCGGGGGCTGCAGGTGCGGTGTAAACCCGAAACGATTATTGTCACGTTCTTTATAATATATAAAACGGTTTCGGATCGGGTTTTATATGTACGGGTTTTATCCCGGGAAAACAATAGAAATTTCGTAAATTCGACGTTGCCTGCACGGTGGAGTTTATACCAACCCCCCAACGACCAATTTACTACCGGATGACACGATGGCACACGAAACTTTCAAAGCGCATTTACGACCCCGAGAAGTGTTTTCCGAGGGCTAAAAATAATCACATAATTTCAGAACCTAACCTTCGCCGATATACGTGTGTGCGTGCTATACACCTATATTATATATATATATTGTGTGTGTGTGTGTGTGTGTGTAGCCATACTCTCCGATCCGTTTGGAATCTTAAATCGGATATATACTTATACTTATATGCTCGGAAAGTCGAAACCGCCCGATGATTTTTTTCATTGGGTTAATTTTGCCATGCGCGCGTCGTTATATTATACGACCATGGAATTGTAGTATTTTATTTTAATCGACCAAAATGCTTTGGGTCAGGTTAAAATCGCTCGTCCCCGAGCCCGTCAAATAATAAATTGGATTATATAGTAATATCAACGCACTGCACAGCAGATCACTTTCTTCGCATCACGTTCCACCGCCACCAAGTGTGTTATAATGTGTAATTTACATATTACCACGGGATCTGCGTCCGAGCTGTAAAAAAATTAATCTGTTCCTGCCCCGCAGTAATTAGCCCAAGGTTTGTGCAACGT
Source organism: Acyrthosiphon pisum (assembly GCF_005508785.2). Classification (NCBI taxonomy): domain Eukaryota; kingdom Metazoa; phylum Arthropoda; class Insecta; order Hemiptera; family Aphididae; genus Acyrthosiphon; species Acyrthosiphon pisum. The sequence goes on from NC_042494.1 coordinate 31,228,331, forward strand.
TTGTAGCGCTTCTGCAAGTCGTAAAATCCACGGTGAATATATTTTATTGTCACGTGCCGTAAACGGCAAAAATAAAGATAAGACTGTATATTATGCTTTAACCGCGTTTGTTGTATATAGGTATTCGTCGTTTTGGACTTTGGTTGATGTACACTCTGATCGTTTTCTAATAAGATACCGTAATATTGTAATTACTAGCAACAGAAAGAAACCGGCTAAAGGCGCAGCAGCTTGTAGAAAATTAGCCACAGAAAACAATCATGAAAATGCGTTTGTCATTTCTCCAGTTCCTAAATTACACATTAATTTTACGACGGAAAAACCAGCTGAAATTTTGATGATATAGATTTTTATTGATTTTTTTAAGATTTTTTTAATAAATACACATTTTTTAATGATTTTTTTATTGATTTTTTAATAAATATCAAAGCTGGGCAAGTTAATGACTTTTTTTGACTCAGTTAAGTTAAGTTAATATGCACCAATAACAAAAAGTTAAAAGTTAAAAGTTAATTTAACTATAGGTTACCTCAGTTAAGTTAAAAGTTAATACACACTTTTTGTTAACTTTTTATTAAATTAAAAAAAAGTTAATTTGTTTATACAATGCTAACATACTTAATTTTTTTCCAACCCAAAATTAAATTATAGACTATAGTGCTTATATCTTATGCAGTGTTTCCATATTAGCTAAATTCGAATTATATACATTTTTTTACTTTAAACAATTCACGGTAAATATTTTTTGACATGAAAACGAAATATACTGAAGTAGTGAAATATGATAAAATTAAAAACAAAATAAATTAACTTACCTCTTGAAATGAAAAATTAACTCGTTAATTTCACGTAAATTAAAAAAGAAATTTAGTAAGTTAACAGTTAAGTTAATGAAAAGCCAAAATTAACTAGTTAAGTTAAAAAGTTAATATAAAATTAACTTATTAACTTAACTTTAACTTTTTAACTCGTTAATGCCCAGCCTTGATAAATATAGTTTTTTTTTTTTTATTTTTTTAATAAATAAACATTTTTTAATGATTTAATACAAGGTGATGCTACGCGGCAATCGTAGAAGTTTTCAATTTGATAATTTAAAAGCACATTTTGTTACATCATGTTGGTACTCATCCAATAATTATTAATTACTACACATTTTTATGCTTTATACACGTTTTAAAAAATGATATTTAAATTGTATTTTTTTTTCACTTAAGTAATACTATATTTTTTAATTTTTTTTAAATTTTGATTTTTTAAACAATACATTTTTTTACATATTATTTGCATATTTTTGAATTTTTGAGTGCATATTTAACAATAAATTTTTCATAAAAATCTGGGCCCTAGTTATTAGTTTTTGTGCTAAATACATAATAAGTGATTCCTGGTCCTAAAATTGTACAATTAATAATATGTTGTTAATTATAATATGTAATTTCTACTAACATTAATAATTTTGTGTAATATTATATCGTTATTACACTGTACTTGTCAAATGTCGAGTGTTTGTAAGTTCTTGTAAGCTTTTAGTATACCCATCCAAATAACGAATCGCTATATTATTATACTGTGACACATTTAAGAACTGTGGGGTGGTTATAGGGGTGGCGTCGAAGCTCGATACCTAGGACGGGGTGTAAATCCCAAAATGCACGCACATATTTGTGTGCTTGCGTGTGCGCTGGTCGGATTTCTATTGTCGTTATACTCGACCAAATACAATATTATACGCACGTGAAAGTAAGTGTTACGCGCGTATAATATTGTAATGTGCGCGTATTTCCTTAATGTCCACGCCTATAAATATTATCGTATCATTTTAATCATAACCGGACGGTGCAAGTCTGCAATTTTTCGTACTCAAGAAGCGCACCTGCAGCAGCGCACTTTACCGTAATATGATTTTTAACATCTCGCCCATTACGCGCGAGCCATTCCGAAAGATCGGCAGGTCGTTTCTATTTGCTTATCGTCGACACCGCCGTATACCTGTTCGGCGATCGGTAATGACGGTACTGTCATTTCGCTGTTTTTTTTTTTTTTTAATTTTTTGAGTTTCGTATAGTTTTCGAAAACTCGCAATTAGATGACAAGTTTCACAGCGTTATGCGGTGTGTACGTCAAGACGACGCACGCATTAAAACTCGTACGTCTTTCGAATTTTCTATCTCTATATAGTAGTTGTAGTCTAGCAGCTGCTTTCAAGGATTTACAACACTCAGAATAATATAATATATTATACTGTAATCGCATTATTGCGTTTTCGTAGACAGTCGCCTTTTGTAAAGCTGATTTTCTCAGACTAATAAAAAAAAAAACTTATTCTTAAAAAAACAAATCTCTACTGCAGGTGCTATTACTTGCCACAGCTAAAAACGTTATACCGTCCACCGCATATACGTCATTTATCTAAACATAATGTTTTCAGCTGGTATGTATATAACAACAATACGATTTGATAGTGCAAAGCGATGGCGATGACGACTGCAGCACGACCTATTTTCGTACAACGTCACAATTCACACTGTGTGAATATAAACGTATATAATATTATATAAGTTATATACTTATAAACATATTATATATTGTAACAAATAACTATTATAATAATAATAATAATAGAGATACTTGTGTGCTCGGCGCGAAGTACATGACGTATTGTAATAATAATAATAATAATAATAATAATAATAATAATAATGATAATGGAATACAACACTATTGTCGCCGGGCGCCCAACACTTCAACAGCACATGGTTACACATTTACATCTATCCGTAATGATAACCATGTTATCACGCACATGGTACAGTATACATTATACGTATAATACAAGCAAGACGTTATGCATTGTGTGTGTGTATGTAAGCTCATGCGTTTCCGATGGCGTGCTTTTATTTATAAAATTCATCATACTTAAATGTGGTATAAATTATTATAATATCATGATTATTAAACCTAATAAAATTATGAATAAATACATTTAGGTAGGTAAAGTGTCTTCAATTTACAAGCTAAAATTGTATTTAATTTAAGTCAGTATAGGTACTTATTTAATAAAACTCGACGTCAAATTAAATAGTATATATGCAAACAAAAACGTATATAAACACATCTTGAAATAATAGTTTTCAGATAAAAAATAAAATAAAATACAATAAGAACCACCAAGTAAATACTCTAGCGTCAATACATTATTATGAAATATAACACTGTATACAAACTTTCAGAACATCTCTTTGACCCTGAAAAAACACGAAACGCGTATGGTTATTGCTTTAGATCGTTATCCGGTCAGTAAGCAAACCGGATCTCAGTCAATGTCGTTCAATTACATAATTTAGTAGCTATGGATTACACATCATTCGTTTTTATTTAAAATTTTTTTCACGTAAACTGGTTGCTGGTTGGCATTGCGTACGCATGGATTAACCCATCGGTCAGCCCATTTGTTTATCATTTAATTTCAACAATGCCGGTACCATTTTGGTCAAGAGCGGTTGTTACTGGTCCTCCCGAAAGCAACAAATATTCATATAGGTAATATATTATACCTAAGCGCGTGAGAAGAGAAACGTACGTGCGAACAACGCGCACATGGACAATCGTTAATTATATGACTCAGTAAACTCTCTAATTATCGCCGTGTTGATTCCCTCGGCAACTTGCAAAGCCTACATATTTACGATTCAAATTCATCATTAAGTACACCTGGTGCAAAATGAGTAGTCGTGTAAAACTGAATAAAATTGTATGAACTACCAAATAGGTAAGAATCGCAAAAAAAAATCGTTGAAAGTAAAATCCAAAATCGTTTTAATGTTCTATTGATTTTACTTGACATTATATTTTAGTTTAAGTCAATTGAACAAACATTATACATTTTTATATAATACTAGGTATATATATTATTTAGATTAGTTAGATGATAAAGAAAGATTTTTTTTATTTAAATATTTAAATGTTTGACTTACATTTTAAATTTTTTTTTAATTCCATACATCAAGGACTAACGGCGTATACTTAGATAAGTGTACGAGTGTAAATATAAATTAAAATATAAATAAAAATATAAATATAAATCTGGTATTAATGTGTTTTTAATATTTCAAAATAAACACCTTTGTGTTGGGTTTGGACTTGTATACATTTGATAGTTGCTAGTACAATTTCTTTTGATACAGTCAACTAACACGTTCGCAACTAAAGTTCCAATAATTTGTGTATTCATTACTTACAAACTATTGTGTTGTAATGTTTAAATATGTACCTACGTAGTTAACCATACATGTTTTTAAATCCAAAATTACAGTCCAAAAAGTTCTTCTAAGAAAAAAAATATCAAGCACTATTATCCAACAAAATAAAACCCTGCGTCAAAACATAACCATAACTATTAACTTACTATGCAGTTGATAATCAACAGGTAAATAAAGCTGCAAAAGCTCTGTGTGCTATAAAAGAACGCTCCAAAACTGGTTTATCATTATAGTAGTCACATTTTCCTGGGTGCTTTTTTGTTGGTTTTTTTTTATCGATTTCCTTCAAATAAAATATCTATGGAAGATAAAACGTAGTAAAACATTGCAATACGAATTATATTACCCTATTATAATATATAGTGGCCTATATTTCCAACTAAACGTAAACAATGAACTTTTATACTGCGTAAAATATTACCCCATATACCTAGATAAGTTTTCGCTTTGCAATGTTTTTTTTTAACTATACTTAATAAAATACAACATATAAATATTTTTAAATGTATTATTAATATTAGTTATTAATTTAGTCTTCACAAATTATTTCATTATTATAAAAGAATAAAAAAAATATAAAAATTATAATACAAAATATTTAACGATATATTAAGTATATTTTACTATAGTTAATAATTATATTAGTAATATGTTTTATTTATGATAACGTGTTAAAGTATTTTCCAGAGAAAATTGTCGGAAAACTCGGAAAACCCAACGGAAATATTGTTTTGATAAAAATTACCTACAAATAATATTATATCCTACCTTTAAACTGGATATTATACTTATATTAAAATGAAGTTTAAAATGAATAACTATATAATTCCTTGAAACGAATAGCTTTTCCCGGAGGACTCGCGTCAATCGTCGATTGTCAAATAGAGAAAGAAAATTGTTACTCGAAGGTTATCTTGACTAAACGAGTATGGAATAATACAACAGTAGGGCCGAAAATGTTAACATTGACATGAGGTCTCAACCACCTTCAACGCAAACAGATTTCGTATAATATTTAAAAGTTTCCGTCGTAAAGTGTTTTGTTGAAGTAGGTACCCGATCAAAATATTCAAATATCTGCTTCAAAGGTAGAAAGTTTAAAGTCTAATAAACGACTAAATATTTGGTCGAGACACCACTGAAGCGTCAAATATTATAAGATTTTCAGGTGTATTATATATGACGTCGTATAGACAGACACACGAGTATGCCATTTTCCAAAAATGTCAACATAGAATATTTGAGTTCAGTAGAACCAATTTTGTGACGTCGAATTTAATATTGAAGAGAATTTACCTATTATCAAACTCAAAGGCGTAAGAATATTATCTGCGTTCAAAGTCGGTTTTTTACTATGTTATAATTTTTAAAATGCTCATAAACTCGCTTATAAATTGAACCATCGTTAAAAACTGACATAATACACATTACACAGTTAATGTTCTTACCTATAGGCTATAATAGTTTAATATTAAAACTATAGGCTTACACCAAATTAGTTCTGACGAACGCAAATTGTATATGTTGTAGCCTTGTAGTTTTGTAAAATAGAGACGACACATGCGCGGGTTGACGTCCTCCTAATGATATGTATTATACATTTATACCCATTAATTATGCCACCTCAACTAATAATTAATAAAAATTGTCTACTGTGAAAATATAATTATTTCTAAAGGCTTGCACGCTATCGTCCTAAATATTAAATAATAATCAAAATTAAATTAAATTTTACATAGTTGTTTTATACGATATCAAATATAACAATTCTGTCACTGTTTAGTTTTAACTTTGAGCCTGTTATTTTATTAAAGATACAACTTATACCATAAAAAATAATAACATTATATGCCAAAAAATCAATCTTCAACAGTAAGACTTATTAAAAACGAAAAATAAATTTAAACTTTATAACTCAATCTATTTGACAAAGTTAATTGCAGTATTTCTTCAAAGAGTTTGAACAATCATAAACCGCAGGTGGTGAGTAAATATTTAACTGAATACACAGTTACTAAACGTTTCTGTAAGTATCATTTTAATATAATAAGGTATGTAAGGTACGTTCTATTTATTCATGCGGATTTATTTATTTTTTCTTGCTACTTTTAAACGTGATGAAAATTGGTTTAAAGCGAAAATATAAAATCCGTATGTAATTGCACTATCGTGGACCTTCCAGCATTATAACAAGTACATACCTTCGTATTCGTGTGATATACTAGTCGTGACGGTTTCGCAGTGTCGCGTTTAGTGGCGGGGGGGAGGGCAATGTGGACCCCGGCGTCAAATTTATAAGGTGGTTGCAAATTTGTTTAACAAAATATGTTTGTATGTGAATAATAATTATTATAATTTTTGAAATTGAAACTCTCTACAATAGTAAGTTATTACTTATTTAGTTATTACTGAAATTACCCCGTATTTTAAAAACTATGGATATTTTGAAAAATTTACATGGAAAAAAAGTGAAATTACGGACTTTCAATCCTCACTTTTATTTATATTAGTGACAACAAAATTAAAGTACTTAGGGGCAAATCATTTTTTCCCCTGGGCGCAAAATGTGTAAACGCTGCACTGCATGGGCTGCAGAGAAACGGAAAGGACGTGGCGGTTGTAGTATATTATAAGTTAATACTATATTATCGTCTCGGCGAGAATACGATTTAAACGCGGACACGCGATGGACGTCCGTGGGTGGAAACGGAAAAAAAGAGTTTAAACTCTTGAGCGCGAATCATATTATTGATGGATGGCACCCACGGACAGACGTTCGTTTATAATATGCACGGATATACCTACGTATATCATAATATACAAACATAATATCACACAGTAATAGACGTATATAATACACCTAAGTAGCTGAATCGCGTGTGTCAGCCGAGTACGGAGAAAGGCACGTTGCACCCGCGGCTATCCGCCAGCACGATACATTATACGTCGTAGGCCGCCGCCGACTAGAGACAAAATGTTTTTTTTTTTATTATTATTTTCTTCCAATTTTTTTCACCGTCGATGAAAGTAATAATTTCACTTGGCCCCGGCGCGCGGGTACCTGACCCCGAGACGCTGCCTACGACGACCTTGCCGGCGAGAGCACGTCAATATAATAATATTTACGACATAATGTGCTGTATACGTTCAAAGGTATATATATAATAAAAATAATAATATTATATTAGGTGCACGTCGAGTTGCCCACTAGTTACCCGATGACGGATATACGATGTACATACGACGCTCGCGGTGTATACTATACCTACCGCGGGCTCAAGACTGAAACCTAACCGGAACCTTATGAAAATCGTAGAACCGAAACTCGACACTCTTAGAAGTTTTTCGATTTTATTTTTTATACAGCAGATCGTTTTTCGATTTAATAAAATATGTTATTTTTTATACTTCCATCGCTCGTTCTCGTCGTCATGCTATAACGTCAATTCGTGTATACTCCAGACTCCATATGCAATTATGGCTGTCATATCTATATATATTTTTACCTCTCAAAAAAAATCCATAAAACTCTTTTTTATTCAGACGTTTTTGTACAGTTAACTTCCTCTACGGTAAAGCGTATGCGACTTCTTACTTCTAAGTAAGTAATAACAGTAATACATTATACCTATATAGTGGCTTGGTGTGGCATGGTCCGTACATTCATCTGCGGAAATGCTCTGAGTGTACGTATCGACCGGTGTTTCTAGCTCCCAGATGGGTGACCAGTTACCACCCAGGATTTTTAGCTTCAAATCCTTGCCACACATACAAAACGTATTTCTACTAATTCTACTAACCATTCCAACCATTCCTCCTCCCTACAAACAAAAACACAGGAAATGGCCATAGTTGTCGGGCTTAAACTCAATTAAAAAAATATATATATTATGTATCCACAAAAACACTGACCCTCTATCGTAATCAGACGATACAATATAATAAGTTGTCGATTGAAGCAATAATTGTACAATTAGCATTTTTGAACGATATAGTTCCAAATTCGATATTTCGATTGAAGCACACTACAGGTATCTGGGACTTTGATGCTTTTGTACACGATACGAATTATTATTTTATTATCTCGTTTTGGCTCGTATCGACTTGGTTGCAGGAGTTGCAGGACCGCGGCCGGAAAAAAACAAACATCGACACCATTATAATATATTATTACTATTATATTATTATTATTATTACTATAACGACAATCGTCGATTTCGTTTTTATTGTCGAGTTGACCCCGAGGTCAATCAACATGTCTGGCGCCGCCGCCGTCAACACAACACCGCTGCTGCTGCTGCATCGCAGTGATATTCCGAAGTAACTTTTTTTATTTTATAGGTTTCTAATCACGTGGGACGCGGCGTCATTGTTTGAACTTTGAACGTCACCGAGGCCTTGGGCAGTTTACTCATCGCGCCCAAAGTCGCGATGAGTGACCATAACACATTAACGCGAATGATATAATATAATGAATAATAATAAATAATATTATTAATTTATAATTTTGTTCAGTAAATCATAAATGGCGGTGTCTTCGGAGTGAAAATTTACAGAATAATATGATACGATCGTCGGATAAACCCGCAGTCACACTCGCCGATGATGATGGTAATAATATATGGTTACGCATATTATATTAGTGGTGATGAGAAATTAATTCCGGTAACGGAAGAGAGATTGCAGACGACGCGATGGTTTTGAGCCGATATTTACTGCCTATCCACGCACAACAATTATAATAATATGTGTGCATCAAAAAAGGCTGGGCCGTAACGAACCATTGTACGCAAATGAGAATGACAGAATTTCGTCTGCCGCATTTTTAGTCTTCTCGTATTATAATATTCAAACGGCTTTTATACTATTAATAGTCGAAACACGCACTCGCATGAGACGACAGAATAATTTCGTTTATATATTCATACAACGATATAACACGATAATATAAGACTCAGCATTGGTCACATTTAAAATTATAAAATTCAGAATGCATAGGTATCTGTACTAATTATTATTAAAATGTCCAGCTTTTAATTCTCGAAAATATTAAAACTACGGTTGAACAGTGCAATGTCGTTAATGACTCGATGAGCTCAAAAAAAAATAACCGTAGAAATTATTACGGTCACTCGTTATTAATTAATAAGTGACCTAAATTTTTAATGGTTTTTGTAAAATATTATAATTGTTGACTAACACGATATCAGTGGTCGGTCTGATGTAGGAAACTGCATAATAATTTTCATTATAATATTAGTGTTTCACGATTGTCGTTGGTCAGGTTGATTAATAAATATCTATAATTTATTATTCTGATCTCAAATCGAATTCATATAACATCTATAGAAATCAATAATAATATTATTAAGCGCCCATTGCGTGTGTAATATGTGTACGTGCCATGTGCGTTTTATGACCATGGTAAAAATTAAAATACGTTTTTACACACTGTAATTAAATTAGAAGTTTTTTTTTTTGACACGTAACGTTACACTATCTCGTAAAAGCGGTGTGTAATATATATGGATAAATTATGCTAGTGACCTAAAACCGAGTTTACTTTACACGCATAATATATAAATATAGTTGTACTTTTTAACAATCGAATTGGTAATTATTTTATAGAGTAACGACAGTCGTAAAAACAACATCGTACAAAATCTGTAAATAAAATGACACGATATAAGTTTTAACACCATGTCAACAAATCGTAATATCGCGTCCAGTGAAAATAATGATAATAATATTGTCTTGCGTAATGTTTATTTTACGATTTAATATGTATATCCAGCACGAAAAATAAACGTTTTGGTTATACGGTGAGCATATCAAATAATTATTAGAGATAGAAAATAATAATATATTACTTAACGTTTCGAAAATCCTGGTCGAGTTGAAGTGGCCTCGTCAGTTACTGTAGTGGTTTCCACAGGCATTCGCCACAGATCCGCGCCAAGAATGGCAAAATGCCCACCGTTTGTTGTTTGCACTTTTAGAATGATTCAAATATCGACCCCAGAAACCTATTACATTCAATATCGGTTATAACCTAATACGCAGGAATATATTATATTATAATATTTGTTCTATTGACCGGTTGATTCATTAAAACTATTTTATTTTTATTATTATTCATACTTTATGCATATTGATTTTTATTTTTTTAATTCTTTGCGTAAAAAATTGAAATTTATACTTTTCTGGTTTAAAAGTATATACTATAAAGTATATACTTATATACTTGTTTTACACTTAATATTATTAAGAACAATATTGTCATAATCTTTGGGGCTTGTGGTTTGTGATGCCTATTGTATTATGCATTTTGTAAAATGGTACCTGTACGCCCGTTGAGTATATTATACAATAAATAAATAAAAAGCGGTTGGTCGTCGGAAGTCGGGAATAAAAAAAATGACTGAACGGTCGATAACAAAAATCAAAACGAACGGACATCGCGTAAAGGGTCATTTCCACGCAAACAAACAATGTATTCGACCAGTGTTGAAAACGATGTTCGCATGTTCGCTTCATCCGAAACAAAATAAATAATCATAATACGTTCGGTATTCTATTTTAATTTTTATTATTATTTCGTAATCGGCCCTAGAACAAAACTAATATTATGTACTCGCGGCTACAATGTTCCAAACGGGTTTTTATTAAATAATATTATTGTTTGGATGATAACAATACGGCATAATTTTTTGTTCGGAACAATGTAACAAACAATGCTCGGGACGCGATTTGTTTGCTCGGACCTTAAATTCTGGTCGTTTGCGGCGGGTCCGAGCCTCGTCGTATACGCATCGGCCTAACGCAAACACACGGCCGCCGCCGCCGCCAGTCGAATCGTGTTGTCATTCGCGCAAACACTGAAACACATAATAATAATAATAATAATAATAATAACAATAATAATAATATGACGTCAGGGCAAAGGTGAAAGTCAACAGTGTGTTTGCGGCAAACCGTTCATTAGTCATTACCTACTCGCCGCCGCGGACAAATTACCCGCCCGTGTCCGTGTACGGAATGCGTTCCTATAATAATAATTTATGCGATACACCCGTATAATATGCACGAAAATACAAGCATAATGTTATTATTATTTATTATTATTATTATTATTATTAGCATATTTACCTACGACACACACGGCATGTCGCAGACGCCGTTAATTCACTAGGAAAAAATTGACAGCGCGCGCGTCAGTACCTACCTTAATATTATACTGCGTTAACTACCTAATATTAATAATAATTATTGTTAAAAGCTTACCTATCAGTCATGAGACTCGTGAATTACAACGAACGCATTGTTGGGGTTGGCACGGGGTTTTTTCAATTTGAAAAAATCGAACGCTTGTTTTTTTTTTTGTGATATTTTAATTGTTATGTTAATTATGACGTCTAGCGAGTAGGTATGCAAATTATAATTACGATTTTCAAATGCTCATCATTCTCTTAAAAATTTAAAACTAGTAAAAAATCACTGGACAGGCGCAGGTCTTCATAATCTTCTTACCTTGATGTTTTATAAGATGTAAAATAAATGCTCTCTAATATTATTAAAGCTAACAACACAAATTTGGTTCTGCAGAGCGCAGATTTGCTATGTTGTATGTAAGAAATAATACGAAGACATAATATCACGGAGATGTCCAGTCGTTCTAAAGATATATCTTATAATAATACGTACTAGTTTTTTTCAATAAGATACAAATAAAATACATAATCTGTAATATGTTGCGATGCCACGATGGTATCTATAGGTATATACAGAATAAGAGTACAATTATTTTTTAAATAATGTAAATACGATCCATGAATAATACTATGAATCTCGAAAAAACCAAAATCAAATTTACTCAAACTTTTTGTAAATAATGGACAAATCATCATGTTCAGAAAAAATCACCCAGTTTAATATAATATTAAGTTTCTATCACAAATTTCAAATTTTAAATTACAATCTTTGATGGGATATTATTTCCATTCATGATAAAATACAAAAAAGTGTTTTAAACACAATATCTACATTCTATATGGACTTTGAACAATGTTAAACATATATTTTAATAAATGTACAAAACAATTAAAACAAACGTTTTAAATATAAGATGTTTTAAACATGTTTAAAATATAATAGCCCAGGATTCATAGCATACACTGCAAAAGAATCTCTTTTAATATTTTTCTCCACACCACACGGTCCTTGTCGGACCTAAGACATATTATATCTATTAATAATATAATATAATAATAATCATTATCGTGTCTTTCTAACTACTATTAGTTATTAGTTATTACTTATTAGTCATTACATTATTAATTACTATGCATAGGTATTATATTGAATAGGTACGTGCAAAAAAAAAATCGTATAAAATTATAAATCATCATCATTAGTTTGTGTACAATAATTTTTAAGACGATAATTTTTCTAAAAAGTTACAAAATAACAAAAAGATTAGTGGACGATCAAGAACAATGGTTGCAACGACAAAGAGAAAACTCAAATTGAAAAAAAAAATGTATGTAATCAGGAAACTTGAATTAAATGTTGCTATAAAATATAGATACTTATACTATAACATAAATAGATAGCTGATGATATATTGGTACGATTGTACCTATATATAATATTAGGTACATTACTAAATTAGTAATATCTATAAATCTATATAGATAGTTAGGTACTATAATCAATGATTTTTTTCAAAAAAAAAAAACGGATTATTTTAGTAGTTACATGGGAAAATGTTCCAGTAATAATAATTGAAATTATTTAAAATATTGAACGATAAATTCCAACACTCCATCAGAAGATTGGAAACATATACTACAGTAAACACTACCAGTATAAATAATGTAAAATTAAATTAAAGAAAAATATTCGCATTCATTAGGTACACTATTAAACACACCGCATTTCTCTTCATATAATTTATTTGGGTAATTAAAACCCAATTATTAAAATATATACTCTACGTATATACGTACCTAATGTGCAACACGAAGAAACTAACTTCTAGCGGCTCGACTATAAACTTGCACTGCATAATCTGGCGGCCCCGTTCGTGAGAATTCGTCGATTATCTCCGGGAAAGGTTCAAGTGTAGTCAGCTATATATATTTATTCACCATTTGTTTCTCCTGTGCGAGCTGTAATAATTCAGCTATCACTATACAATGAGTACATAACGTCGAGTTCGAAACGTCGCCGAAAGAAAACAATATCGATAGTATAATGACAATATGTGCATGTTTATCCATCACCCCATATTAGATACAATATGTAATCGAGGAAGCATTTATTTTATTATAATATAATTTAAAAACGTTTCTTTTGAATAACAACGGGTGTCGTCAGGTTTTTAAAAATACGCAGTCGACTATGGGTTACAAAATAATATATTCACTGGTCGACATGGCAGGTACTGCGTCACATATAGTTGTTTTCAACTATAACTTTAAAAAATGTATCACCGGTAGTGGTGTACCTGTGGGGTTGGAGGTATTTCCTTGAGAAGTTTTTTTTTGTAAAATGTATATTTAATTTTTATTTGCTTTAGGGTTTTAGATGGTTATTTAAAGCAAGGTATTTAATAATTCCCACCTGTAGAAAATGTTTTACAGTTACGCCATTAGCTCGAAGCCCCCGTTCAAAACTGCAACAACTCAAAATATTGGTTTATTAAGTATAGTGTGTTTTCTATATTGCTTCTCTATGTAAGGTAATGTAAATTATAATATGAAAATTAATGCTCTCTTGTGGTCAATAATTTAACTATATTTTATTGCGCTATTGAACTAAACTCTTCATAAGATGGTGTATACATAACTCGGATTTGTTAAGTCTTGAGTTTTTGCAGTTTTGAACTGGAGCGTCGAGCTGATCACTGGTGTACGAGGTTGACACGTGTACCCAATCGATGCTTCGTGCGAACAATATTATTCATTTATTTATATATAATATATTTTACGCCAATCAGCTGTTAACAATGATACATATATGTAGGCAATAACAATTAAGTAACAGTAATAAAGCTTTGACAAAGCTATAACAATAACAAAAAACGAACAAATGATATTAGTTGCCAGAGAACGTAGCCAAAACAACTAGGGCATATTTCGATTAGTAACTCGGTGCATTCTGTGTAGTGGATGGTTGTAAGCCATAGACAGTAGAGACGTAGAGTGGTGCGGGTAGTGGACTAGGTTTCGTATTTTATAAGTAGTAACTTTGAATGGAATTTCAGCAAGTAAATTGGGAGCATCTAAGGTACGATTTTGAAGAGAATTTAAAAAGTGTTCATGTATACAGTCATGGAGTCTATATCATCTATATAGTTCAACATATTACGTAGTCAGACATAGTCGTGGGGACTGGGGAGACACATCAGTTTTACTCGCAAATGCCAAGTAAGTTATGAAGCTATTTTGCACCTGCTCTAACTTATGTTGGTGTTTTGCTGCAAGGTATTTTGTCCCAGAGTCTAGACTGGCTAGATTCATGTCACACGAATATATTATATCAAAACACTACCACGTAACAATCTGTATATACAATCTATATGATATATATATATATATATATCATAATATTATGATATATACTTTAGTCGTCCAGCACTCACTTTGACGGTGTTATTGTTTGTGTTACTGTTTTTATAATTTTTTTCACTCCGCGATATATTCTATAACGCGCAGTTCGTGTTCGTACATCGCGGCTATATTTATTATTACCTATTGTTGTAGGTATACGGTATAAATACGAATATAACTTATAAGTTATAACGACAATAATATAACCGCACAACACGCCCGATAAACGATGTACGAAACGTTTCGTAACTGCAGCAGATGTATTATCAGCGCGTGCGACCGAGCTGGTTTCAAATGCGCCTCCCTCCGACATTACTATTATAATATATTATTATTTTTCACTTTTTATTCTTCATAACAATATTTTCCGGCGTTTACTGCGACGACACGGTTTCACGTGTATAATAATATCCTTACGACTGCTACAGCAATCTGCGACGATTGCGTATGCAGCACTATATACTATAGGCGTACCTGCGGACGTCGTATATATACCACGTGTGAGCTAGTCTGTTCGTCGTCGTGGGAATTTCAATTTAACCGTCTATATATTATATTATATACAGTAAGGTAATAGGTATACCTATAATATAATATGTACATAATATTATTATAATATGGTTCGGTGAACGCGACGCCGGGGCAACAGCGAAACGTTACGAGTTTTCACTTTTCTTTTACGACGGCCACGTGTTAAAAGCGGCATCACATTCACGCTCATTCATAAATACATAATGCTATGCACATCATACGAATATAGGATAATATACTTATTATATTATAAGTAAACCAGCGGCGGCGATATCCACTGCAAAGGTCTCGCGAGTGGTCGACATCGTGATGATATCCCCTCGCGTTATGATAGAGTACCTATATAGGTACATTGCGATTAAAACGTTATTTCTCGACTCGTCTGTGCATAAAATATCACAATATCAATACATCGTTTATATGGTGAGTACCTATATTTCACATAATTTTATCGATTTATGTGTGCTTAGTGCTGGCTCAGGTGACCATCTGCTTCAGGATCCCTTCGAGACTATCATGCATGAACATAATATTTTTCTTATAGTTTTGTCGAACATTCAACATTACACAAGTATAATAATATGAAGTGCCTACTCAAATTTTAACCACCGTATATTATAGACACAGTGATTCGAAATTTTACCAAGCTTGCTCGCCCCCCTCCTTTTCCTCAATAAGTTATTCAAAACTCTGGTTTTTGTAATTTTTGAAAATATTGACGTATCAGAATTAAAATTCGCAAAAGTACTTTTTGAATTACTGATAAGTCCATGATAATGATAGGTATGAAAAATATAGGGCTATGGTTATTTAAATGTTATCTATATGTTGGTGATTAATATTAATCTATCAACATTAATAATTTGTAAAAATGATCCAAGTGTAACAAATACTAAATCCAATATTACATTTATTTTTAATTTTTGTAAGACCATTTTTAAGGACTATTATCCTTGGTATAAACATTTTGATAACTAAAAGACTAATCCTTTGAATTTTGAAGTGGGCACGTACGTCAATATTTTCAAAAATATTATCTACCAAATAATTTACAGTAAACAATGGGGAGGGGTTCTCATCTCATTTGAAAACAGAAATGTTTATTGCCACAGGACACTCCTTAAGTAGAACCAAAAAATTCAGCAATTTGAAAATAAGATGTTCTAATATATTTAAAAATTCCAAAAATTAGATAATGAATAACTGCATTATCAAAAGAAACAATGGGGCTGAGCCGCTGAGCAATCTTGATTATTCGCCCTGTATAAACACAAACATAATGCCTAGACGTCGTGAAATTCTCTCGGGTACATAATCCTCTCAATTTCAAAAACATTAAATCTTTTTTATAAGTTTATAATACTTCCGACGTATGTTTCAAAGTTCAAGAGATTGATCAGCGATTGTATATGACCACAGTCCACAGTCATTGACCAATTTACTAGAAAAGATGTTATGAGGCGGATCGCTTTATCGGGAAGAAGAAATTTTTAGATGGACTTGTCTAAATCTGGCAGTTTTAATAAAAACTGATCAAACATCGTGACGAAATTATAATTTTATCAAAACTCTGAATCAACAATTTAATTAGGAATTATAATATTTAACTACTTTTTATAGCGCAATACCGAGAAAGGTGTTCTTAAATTCCAATCAAACCACCTAACAAGCTGCTAAATCGTCTGATAGATTTAAAAAAATACGTTTCTAAATGAAACAAAATTAATTAATTTTATTACTATAACATAACCAGCATTAACTGTATTATTTTTATTTTTTTAGTGACTAGCTTAATCTTTTTAACACACAACTCACTGTTCACATAATATATACCTAATAGCGTAAGCCATAAAACCAAACATTCATTTAATGACACCATGATTTTATTAAAAATAAAATTAGCCTCGTAGTTATTAGTACACATTGTTAAAATTTAAATTGTCTAAATCAAATAAGTACCTATAACTCCATTAGTCTTATGCACGGTTATCGACTCGTGCACTGTATTTTATTACATAAATATATTTTTTCATGTTCCTAGATAATACTTAATACTTATTACTTGCAACATAACAACTCAAGTGAAATTAAACTAGTGAAATAGATAGGTACATAGGTGTCGTAACGATTTTTGTTTATTAAAAGTATGAAGTATAATAGAAAATCCAAATAATATTTTTGGGATTCTAGCCAATAAATTATGATTTATAAGCTAGCGTAGACACCAAAGGTTGGTCAAAGTATACATTTATTTATTTAATCCGACACGTTACTATTTCCTGTATCCTGATCATATCATTGGTCGGTGATCCTCGTTGACATTTTGTATAGGTACCTATATACCTACCAATTAATTGTTATACACTATTATATTAAAGCTTAACCTGAATGTTCGTTTAAAATAATATATTTAACATTTTAAAACGCACTTGTGTACATTTTAATGGGCTAATTGGCTGACCAAATACAATTTAAGTATACAATTATTATGTATTAGGCATTTTCCCCTTCAACCTCAGTCCCTAGAATGTGAGTACGATTTGTAGACTGATCTTTCATTATTATTTTAATAATGTGTATACCAACTAGTTATCACGTTAATAATATAATAATTATATGGTATGATGTGATCATAATATACTATCTATGATAGTGATGTCAACATTTCTTGATTCTGTCGTTATATAACTGTACGTCTGTACACGAAAATAATATAATATTATGTCTTAGTATTAGATTAAAATATATTGCGCCTAATAATAATTATACAAATTTCAAATTACATGACTGAACTAAAATGTATTGTTGACAAACAAACCAAGATTGAATATTGTTCGTGAGTCAGTACATGACAATCAAGTTATTTTATTATTATTATTATTATTATTATTAGGTCCTAATTTCAGATTACGTGATAACCAATTTATTAATAATATGACGTGTTATGCAGTGCAAAGCAAATAGTACATGTTATGGTCTATATCTTTGGTAGTTTTGAGGCTGACAAAAGATCCAAATCCAAATTAGTTTACAACCTACTCAATAAAGTTGTAAGAGCTGTTATACTCGGACAATATTAATTTGTCATAGCAATATAGCGTCGTCTATCAATAATACACAAACAAAAGTAATTAATTTGAATTGATCATATTTTCTAACGTTTTCGTCAAGATTATTTCTTGATAATATTAATAATCAGACCAGAGCATCTGTAAAGATCGTTTTCAAACAAATATATTATGCTTTCGATAAAAAATACGTATGTTTGTCATTTTTGTATTTAATAAGTAAATGACTAATATTATTATAAGTGCTATGAATATTTTAGACCTTTAAATTTTAGATCTAAGAAGATGCTTTTTGCAGTTTTAGAAAATATATTTCATTAACGTTAATGGTTTATGACTCGTGTTTATGACAACGGACTAACCGAAACGAAATCGCAAAGGATAATAATACTTATGAGTTGAAAGTGCAAATAACCAAAGTTGAAAATTGGCCTCTAGCGACCAAAATATAAAAGAATAATGTTCTGATGGGTTATATTCAATCGGCCTGGCTTCAGAGAGAATAAAATAGCATAGTCAAGTTACACGAATCAATTACCTGGAACGAAGATTAAAATACAATTTCTAATTTGTTCCCTCGTTGTTTCGTGTATACCTATACTATATACACTTCACTTGAACTTTTGACCTACCGCCGGCCATGTCACTGGGATTTCTCAAACAATCTTGCACTTTCGATTAGTGCTGCAGCAGTTGTGTACGTTACCTAGGTACTATAATAATATAAAACCAGATGACTGCGTGTACAGAGTCTGCGACTGTGTGTTGGTAGTGGGTACATAATAATCAAAGAAGTCGACGACGATCTCGGTAATATACATTTCCTGTGTGCAGCAACAAGATTAATGTTAAAAGCAATTACGAGTTCAACTTCATTGTTATTGTATTATTTAACAGCTAGCCGTGTTAATCCCGACCGGGATAATTTATGTATATATTATTTTATAAGCCTTGCCATACATTATATACATATATATATATAAGTCATAAGTGTGTATACAGACGTGCGCGCGTGCCCCTCTTAAAACCGTTGTACTGTATATATAGGTACGATATTATTATTATATATGATATTATACGTAAGTACAATAAAAGCGCAAACAATACACTAGCGAGAATGCAAAACTTATTGGCGCGCCGTGTTTTCTCCGAATTTTCTCGATCGGACCTGCCTTATATTATTAAATAACTACATTTTTTTACTCGGTCAAATATTATCGCATATCATACTATTCGTATAGGTGTGAATTTACTGTTTGTAAATTTAATTTACTGTTTCTGATGTCCTGCAGCAATGTCCGTCTGTTACCAAACCGTCTGTCAATCTGCTACCGTCAATATACCATCAAATATAATATAACACATATTTAATACGGCTATCGTTGCATACGTACGTACTATATAGGTAGGAAGTGTAGGTACGTGTGCACTGTAATATAATATAAATTTAATGACGTTACTTAGTTTCACTTGTATTATATTAATTGTATATTCAATTATCTTTATCTACGTGTCGAAACTAATTGTTTAAAATTAAGTTTAAATTTAAAAGAAAAATGACTTAACTTCGGTCCCGACCAGACTGGATTTTGCAGTTTTCTTTTTTTGTGAAAATATAGTAAGTATTCAATTCCTGTGATTTCCTGACCAGCTTTTGGTGATTTTTGTTGCACCTATATAGACGGAAAAGTCGATTTTCCCACAGGTAGAACATATAACGAACGTAAATTAATGCCCGGTTACCTATTTACCTTGATCGTTTCATCGACCACGCGACGATGTAGACGTGTAAGTACGCCCACTCACGTTTCAAAAACTCTGACCTTTCAATTATATCGATCTTTTTATCGATCTAATCAGATTGGCAATACTTTTTTCCATGCAGTCTATCATACTATAGGTAAATCATACTTAATTTCCCTTTGGGCAAACCACAATTTCCGTTTTACCATGTACGTACCAACTTCATGCGGTCATGGTCCGTATTTCACGAGCGTATATAACCTAACCTAACCTACGTATACTGTATATAGATGAAGAGTGATATAAGCCCGGTAAAATATTAGCCTCTTTGAAACCGAACACAACTTACAAAACCTATAAATCTTTTCATGGATATATCTCTAACTAGCTTCGACAATATTGTATATTATTGTGAAAGTATCTATATGTAACTATACTGCTCATCGTGGCCGGAACCACAAGCATTTATGCAATGGTGTCCGCATAGAATATGTATGATGACCAATTTTTTGAATTAACTATGACTCGGACATCTATAAATTCGAAGACGGTCATATTGCATTTATTTTCATACAAAAGATTCAATACTTTAGAACAATTATTGTAGGTATGTAAGTATATATAGCCAGTATAGGTTGGTAGAGCCAGTGACATAACTGGGTAAAAATCTAGAAGGATAAAATAATTTATTCACCAAAATCAAAACCATAACCAAATTGTTGTTTTTATAAAAGTTTTAAAACTCGTTTTATGAATTGGATACAAATCGAATGTACACCCGTATTATCGCTAAATAATAATTAATATTAAGTACTAAATAAAAACCTTAAGGGTTCATAAAAACAGGTGCTCTAACGTCTTGTTTGATAAAAGAAATTTGACGATAATCACATCAATCATGATAAATCACAATTCATGAAATAATATTATTAGGTTATTTTTGTTATCTAGATAATGCAGTAACGCTGATAAATTCTCAATATATTGTGTGCTAGAAATTTTTTTTGACCACACGAACACTATTTATTCACATATAATACGTAATAATATCATCACATCATATAACTACAATAATATTAATTATTCATGCCCTTATTGGTTTTTTCGGTTCCAGTTTGAGTTTTCGAAACCGTATTTTTGCGGTTCTGATTTCGGTCCGGTATTTCACTCACGCCATCACTATATACCTGTATTATGCATATTCAAATATTGATCGCGATATGCAACTGCAGCGTTCATGGGGAGGAGGGGGGCAAACATACAACCGACGATGCGTACATAATTCTCTAATTTCAAAGCGGCACCGTCACCATCTCGTATAATATAATATAGTGTTACATAGGATTGCGCTTCTGTTTACAGTGCGCACGTACGGACGTAGGTAGGTATAGTACGCACCGAATAAGAGAAATGTACCCAAATATTGTTTTAATTACGACATGAAATGATTCGTCGTTTAACGCAGTATTCGAATTTTGAACTATAAGCACACACGCGCGCACGCTCACGTCATGTGCTTACTGCAACATTTGCTGCGCACCAACCTCTATAGCATAATATTATTATTTACATGGAATAATAATAACATTATCATATATATTGTGTGCAGCGGCGGTGTAGTGCAGCATCGCCAGAGAGGACCATTCCGCGTTATCATCCGTATAATATATTTATATATATGTATTTATAATCCCCACACTCGCACGAAGCGCCGAGAAAGAGGCAGCTATAATAATGGTAATCATTATTGGTGGGCCTAATCTCCCGTCTCCACGCATCTGGACGGCTCGGTCAGATTATTATTTCCGATATGGCTGAGATAACCGCGGTCCGGTTGTTAGCCACCGAGCGCGTCATTAATATTGCGTTTCGGGTGTCCCGCGACGTCCAAATGAAATTTCAATTATTAATTATTATTATTGTAGTTGTTGTGTGGTGGTTGTTGTTGTTGTTGTTGTTGTTGTTGTTGTTGTTGTTGTTGTTGTTGTTGTTGTTGTTGTTGCTGCTGTTTTATACTGCAGATTAAATCGGGTCAATGCGTTTTGCCGGAACCGGCGGAACCGTACTTATTTTGGCAGCGACGGCCGAGTACGCGACTATGGACAAAACTGCATTCCACAAAACGATGTTATGTATTTATGTGTGTGTGCATGTTATATAATCTGTGCAATGTGTTTTGATCTATAAGTATATATTAACAGTGGGCGTGAGGAAAACGTACCTGCAGTAGGGCTGTAACCAATGTAATTAATAATTATATAGACAACCGAAACATTCGCAGGATATTAACGTTGTTATATTATTTGAATATATAATGGCCCGCACGAATCAAGACCCAATAACAACATATTTTAGACTTCAGATTACAAATAACACTAAAAGCAATATTAATGCTAAAAAACAGGGGAAATCGCTCTATTGTAGGTGTCTAGAGGGTCCGTTGTAACGGATGGGTTAAATTTGAAATTAATAATATAAAATCATTGTATACAAAAAAGGATTCCAAGCGAAGACGATCTGCCAGTCTACAATATAACTCGGTATATTATTATATGACATTATTGTGATTAAAGTTATTAGCTTTACTATTGGACATTAGTACTATAGAAGTCTAAATTATTTGTAGTTATAATATTACAGTGACCTATTCTCAATGAAGGTATGAAGGTACCTGGTACACTCGACACCTACTATGCAGCTTAGAGACTTACTATAGTTTTTAAAAACTATAATATATTAATCTTTTGGTTGACGTACCAATATTATATTGATCACTGAATTATATTTTTAAAACTGTTTCATACAACAGAGAAATTGTGTACTAAACAAGATACAATATTGTAACGTCGATTAATGATTTTTATGTAACTCTTTAACATTGGACCATAAAATTATAGTGACTATATTATATTTTAATACATGGTGCGACATGCCCGATTACAATTTATAATATCTTTAGGGAATATTTAATAATGCATTGGTATAATATTACCGTAGACTTATCGTCTCGTTTGTACGGGCACGTTGTCGTCGCTGTCGTCTTCACGACGATAATGTAATCAAGCGCCGCAGAAAGAGCGTCGTCTGACACTCGCGCACAATATCGGAGGCGTTGAAAAAAATTCCCATCCGATAATATTTTATTCGATTCTCCGTCCGTTCCGAATATTCGGTTTCGTGAATGGATTCGAACGAACAGACCGAACGAACGCGTAATTGTTATTTCTTTTTGACGAGACAGCAGCAGCAGCAGCAGCAATGATAACTAAGTATATAATATAGCATTATAGCGCAGCACGACGAAATGTTATTATAAATTCCTACTGTGGATGTGGTAAATCGATTTGCCGTCTGCGGCAGGTGAGCGAAAATAGAAAAATTCCGTAGAACAGCGGTAAGATGAAAAAAAAAAAACTACCGTTGAAATAATACAGTAACGACTTTAAACTTTTTCCCTTAGACCATTTAAATAATTTATACGTTTATTATTTACCACGTTCGCATTCGAACGCGATGCGCGTGCACACGTGCATAATACGAACATATTATTATCATACCGTATAACGCATACGCACGTACACTATTTTAATAATAATTGTACGTATTGTCTGCGGGAACGATATGTCAGTAAAATAATTATTCTGAAGAGCCCGTAAACGTTTGCCGACTCGACGCGATTCAAACTTGAACCTGCCTCGCCGACGCCGCCGAGCAGATATATAATACAATAAATACTTCCGAAATTTCTCCGCAACTTCGACGTGCGTGCAAAAGTAGAGAGATGCGTAGTGCAAATATAATATTATGTTTATAATATTATAATAATATGTAGACGTGTTTTATACCTTAATACCGTTGAAAACTCAACATTATAATATTATACATGTTAGGTATAGTGTAAACTAATAATACCTTAATACGTAGTATAATGCACAAATCGATTATTAGACGTCTGAATATAATATGATATTATGTATGAGTGCACTTAAAAAGTACCTAGAATATAATATACGTATGAAGTGATATATACAATATACATTACATTACTAACCTATATGGATAACCAATCTACTCTGAAATTCAAACAATCGACAAAACTTTGCGAAAAGTTATGAGCTCACTATATATATTATTATAATGCCTTATAATACATCTATAATGTCATATATATATATATATATATTATGATGCAAAGTATTAACTTCGATGATTTAAATACTATTTATTATAGTTATTACCAATATTTAATTATGATAAAGTGGAAAGAAAATTTTAAAAAAAATACATAATAATTTATACTTGTTGAAAATAATAAACATGTTGTTTTTTTTACATTATTGTCTCAGAAAATATATAAAAATTAACCTAACATAGACCTAAACACGTATAGACAGGCATGATAGGACGACATGGCATATATATTTTTTGGAAAATTTTATTTCAAAACGTTTTTATCTAAAACGGTATTTATTGATATTGTAGTATCGTAGCTACTGTAGATTAATTTCTGAGAAAACCTTTTGATTATTTCTTCATGATCCCAAAAATGAATGATTCTTTAATCCTGATATTTATATACCAAATACGTAGTTCTATACTTTACTTGACAGCGGTACAATTTTCAATAATTTTTTTTTTTTAAATTTTTAAATTTAAATTAAAATACATTTTAAGTTTTTAAGATTTTCACACTAAATCAATATATTTAATTTCCAAGTTTGCTAATATATTATATAATGATTAAGGACTTAATTTTGTTTAATTGTCTTGTTTAAAATACGTAAAAATGTAGATAAGTCTATAGAGAACAAAACAAATGTAGGTAAGTTTATCAATAAACATGAACCTTTGGAAAGGTTCGGAACAATCAATGCTTATATGACTTATTGGACGTATTTAATATACTATAATTTAGGTAGTAATATATTACAAAACATTTGTACTTCAACTATATTGGAAATAACAATTTTATAAGCTACATGTGTTCAGTGTTTATACTCGAGGTTAATAAGGAAATTGAAATTACAAATCCTTTATACTATCATAATTTGATACAATCCTAAGATCGAATGCAATATCATCACCTGCATAAATATATGAAATTCTATTGGGTCCAAAATCAAAAGGATACGCGAATAATTTATTGTTTGCTTCCAGCTGCTAAAAAAAGCCTAATATAATGTTGTGAAAACAAAAAAACTAAATAGTGCACAACTACAGGGGTCACCGATAAATATTTTTGGAGAACCAAATTAAGAATATGGGAAGTTTTCGGGGAGCTGTCAAAATAGTATGTACCTACATATAATCAAGTAAAGTCAAAATCAAAAACTAATTTCTCGCCTGCTTATTAGATAATATTCGTTTCTGATACATTGTGTATTATATACAGAGCGTAGTAACATAAATAATTGACTAATGCAATAACTTTTGTTATAATCATTATTTTAAAAACGTTTTTCTTTTATACAATTTATAAACACTTGCACTATATATTTTATAGTATAGGTACCTACATTTTTTCATTTTTATTTCTTGATACTTAAAATTCAAATTTTTATAGAAAATTTCAAAATAGCTCATTTGTAAATCTGTGTATAAGAACATTTTAATGATAAAATCATTAACTAAGTCAAGTAGATTTTAGAATTTTTTAAAGTAGGTACCTATTAATATTTTTTTAAAGTAGGGTGCAGGTACCTCAATTAATTTAAAACATAATAACTTTTTTCAAAATATTATAATTGGCAATTTCTTGACATGAATATATTACTTAAATTATTTACTAGGTATCCATATATTTACACAATTTTTGTAATACGTTTAACTAGAATCAATTTTTTTTATCGTCCCGTCACACACTGTATATAGAAATATAGTAGTATAGTACCAAAGTATAATTAATATATAAATATATTAATATATTATACCTATTTTAATATCGATAATATATCTATATTAATATTTTGGATGGTCAGATGAAAAATAATGTCTTTGGTAGGTAATGATAAAAAAAATGTTACTATATAGTTTCAACTGCACTTGTAGATAAAATATTTTATTCAATTAATTTTTTTAAATTTAGAGCAAAAACTTGAATTAGTGGATAGATAAACAATTAATGTTAAATATTATTAGGTAAGTAAAATGGCATCGTAAACATTTATTGAGAAATAACACTGCACGCTATATTTTATTCGTGGGTTTTTATGTAGTTTTATATGTACCTACCTCACCGTTCAAAAACATCACGTTTGAGTTTCAAGATTCAAAATTAGATAAAAAATTAAATAAATATGGACTTGCACAGTTATAGCCGTTTGAAAAAGTTGTTATGAAAAATAATCAAAATCTATCATGTCGATTGCGTAGGTACCCGTACCTAATGATATTAATAACTAATTAGTAATTATTCAACAGACGTGTACCAACCTATACGGTAATATAATATTGGATTATTGAGCAAGCATGCTGTAGGTACGTATAAAATAAATTTTGAGCGCGACTGTCATTAAATACAAGTGAAAGTGATCGACGCGATGGAGAAACGTCTCATCGGACGTATACCTAAACTTAAAGATTTCGAAAAGAAGGATCAAGAGACGTCGATGACGATAAGACAGAAAACGATTAGAGTCGGAGATGACGACGACATAGACGGAAGGTACGCATACACACACACGTATGCACACAAGTACCTAACCCCTTAATGCAGTATCGTATTTATGTGGTTACCCATATAATATTATATATTTTATGTGTACCTATAATACTATTACGTGATCGCATATCCGGATGACCGCAAGCCCATTACTGCAGGCTGCAGACGGCGGATTGCCGGCAATTATCGTCAGCCGAAACGCCCACAAACGTTGAATACTTGAATACTAATAATAATAATCGTTTATCGTCTCCATAAGCCATTATACATCATGTACGATAATAATATACCTAATTCAAAATATTCAAAAGCCGCAGACGACAACTGAATAATATCTGCTGTAGTAGATAACTGACTTAATATAGATCCGAAAAAAAATTTTAAAATAACATTATCTCGATAGTCACACACGGTGTATGTAGAAATGCAGGATATGCGCTTGCATGCCCT
Organism: Acyrthosiphon pisum; assembly: GCF_005508785.2. Taxonomy (NCBI): domain Eukaryota; kingdom Metazoa; phylum Arthropoda; class Insecta; order Hemiptera; family Aphididae; genus Acyrthosiphon; species Acyrthosiphon pisum. The sequence continues at coordinate 31,255,659 of NC_042494.1, forward strand.
GCGAGCTGAAAGCAAACCCTTTTTTTAGGGAGCATATGAACAAAGTCCCAAAAGTAACAAGAAAAAAATTAATTATGTAGGTAGTAGGTACAATAGGTAATATTATAAGGTCGATAATCATAATATGTTCATGGCTTAGTAAATTATGTTTGTGAATTATGGAATAATATCCTTTTCAATTAACACGTATTTATAAAATATGCTTTTATTATTCAACGTATAAAAAAAATCTGAAAAACATTTTATTTTCTAGTCAGAAAGTGCCATGCATAGTAGTAATAATATGGTAATTTTTTTCTTTTTGTGGCTCAGCGCGGTGCAGTGGCTGAAATCAATCACGCGACGTGATTGAGAGTAAACAACGGCTGCTGCCACTAGTTCTCGGATGGGTGACCAGCCGGGTTCGTAGTGTGTAAAAACCTTGCCTCACATACACGTATTCCTAACCGACCTTACCAACCGTCCCAACTTTACTGAACCAACCCTACCAACCTGCAGGCTAATTACCTCAGTCGTTGAAGCCTTAAACTTAATAAAAAAAATAAAAAAAATAGTTATTTTTAAAGATTTGGTATGAACATTTATTTACGGCCATTTATATTTTTGGGGAGCACATTTTATCAGCCACATACGTTGTGTGGTATCACCCGTGTAGAATGATACACGTTAAAATCTACTAAACGACTTACCCTCTAAGCTCTAAGCTAATGACTAGGGATAAGATTTACATGGATTGGTATTTTTTTTTTTGCAACTTCTTATTATTACTTTTATTAGTAATGTCCATGAATCAGCAGCTCATGATGAGGTAAATGGTGGTATCTTTTTTGTATATTTTCGTATATTTTGGATAAAATATATATTTTTGTATATTTTGAAAAAATGAATATGATTGCATATTTTAACTATAAAAACTCGAAAAATGCATGTTTTATGGTATATTTTGTTACAATTAACGTAATCGCTGTACAAAAATACTTAAAAATAATTTAATCTATCTTATATCATATCGTCGTAAACCCATACGCTGAAAGTTACCTATTGTACTGTAAGTATATAATTATTAAAATACTGTACTGGATTATAGACTAGTATAAGTACCTAGTTACTAAGTGTGTGTTTTGACCGAGTCATCGTCGTAAATTGCGTGTGTGGCGATACTTTGACGTGTTGTTTGCGAACTGTATTGGTTTCGTTAAAATGCCAAAAATACAAAGTGCCAGTGCAAAACTTCGACAATATGTCAAAGAATTTTCTAGTACAGTTTTTAAAACTGATGGAAAAACACCATTTTGTAATATTTGTGAGCAAGCAGTTTCATCAAATAAGTGCTTTCAAGTAACTCAACATTTAAGTACAGCAAAGCACCTCAATAAATCAACATGAAGAGAAAAAATCAAACAAATATTTATAAAAGACCCATTCGAAGATCAGAACTCAGAATTTTCCCTTGATTTATGCTAAGCATTTTTAGCTTCTGATATCCCTTTATGGATATTGCATATACAATACAACTTTTAACACATTTTTGCAAAAGTATACTGGTAAACATATTTCGGGGACAATCTACAATTCGAAAAAAATATGTATCAGTTCTTTACAACGAAGTAATTTACCGTATTCATAAAGAAATTGGAGAGGGCCCAATATATATTTCAATTGATGAAACTACAGACATTGACGGAAGGTAGGTAGCTAATATTGTAGTTGGTCTTATGCATTAAGAGAAATTTTGTAGCTCATGTAATTTATACATGTCATTCATTTGGATAGCTTTAATGATTTTAGAGATAATTTATAGACTTGAGAATTTTTTTTAATGTTTTTGTATTAAGTGTAAATTTTATCATATTTTTTAACGTATTTTAATATATTTATTTATAGTAATAGGTATATTTAAAAAAAAATGTTTTTATTCAATAATATTTCTGTGGTATATTTTAGTATAATTTTAATACCACAAATGCATATTTCATCATTTTTTTTGCATATAAATCCTAGCTTTACTAATGACCCTCTCTATAATAAATTCAAATTCGCACTGTTAACTTGTTGAGAAACGATGGTATGCGTTTGTCGATTCTACGTCCGTTCCTCAAAATTGGAATGACTATTAAGACCCCACAACCGGAGTGCTATTCAATTTAAATAAACGTCAATGACTATAGGTATGTGTGTCTGAGTGCAGTGAGCACTGTTCCGATCTAAAACGTAAGAACGAAGATGACTTGAAATAATATACAACTCGGGGTTTCGGGTCGGAAAAAATTTTGCTAAAATTTAAAACAAACATAAAATATAAAACACTAATTCGGAACGGTTAATCCGTGCTACGATAGTTGCTCCATACGTACGATTCACGAATCACTCAGCGACAAAGAGACTGCCGTGATGGCGCGTACGGCGATGTTATAAAGCAAAATATTGCTGTCGCCTCAGCACTTCTTGCCTCACTGGCCTGACCTATGTTAATAATTTACAGCTTAAAATATTCCCACCTATATTACATATATTATATTAAATAATATTGTATTGACGACTATCTACAATATTATGTACGACAGTTGAGACCAAAGTCTGTGCGCGCCTATATAATATTATGTTCACCATAAGTATGTACAACTGCGTGTCGCTGGGATGAGAGGGTGGGAAATGTCTTCCAACTCCCTGTAGTATAATAATAAATAAGAACCTACTATTATAATACTATGTAAACTCGGCGCGGAGACCCGGTCAGAGATTATCCGCTACATTTAGTCTCGTCGACGAAAGCAATAAAACAATAACGAAATACATACACCGACCTCCGGCAGTCGTATACATATAATAATATATTAATACACTGCGAGTAAAACGACTACGACGACCAGACGGAAAAAATAACAAAATACGGTCTGTTGGAGATTGAGATAAGGTAGGTAACTCGAGTTCTGTACACCACTATAATATATGTATATAGACGTACGTAGGTACTAGCTGCTGCCGGAGCACGTGGGCGCGACGGACGAACGCGAGTGCCGCCGCAGTGGAGAGTGGAGGCTGAAAATTAAAATGAAATTGCCCGGAAAGCGTGAACACCGAAAGGGCCCCGGTCGGTCCCGCGGCGATAAATTCGGAATTACCGTGGCGACTACCTTTTTTTTTTCCTTTTTTTATGGAGGAGAAAACCGGGGTGGATTTATGATTTGAACGCACGTTATTCTTATAGCCGGAAGCTCATTTCGGCAGCTGTACACAGCTATATGCGCTACGTATATAGGCCTTTGCGCCGCACGCACGCGGTGAATATAAAAATACGACGTGAAAGGACGAGGAGAAGTATGAAGCGACGGAGATGGTGGCGGAGGGGGTGGAAAACCGTCGTGTCGGTAAAAGGCGTGAAGAAATAAAACGTTTATATATATAATATATACTTTATACGCGCGCAGCAGAAGTAGAGCGTGCAGAGCGTATATTATATATATTTTATATAATATGTTATTATCGTTCATAAAAACGTTGCAGACAACTCGAATGAATGCCGTTTAAATGATATGTATAATATATTACGGGGGGGGGGGGGGCGTGCATAATGGTCTGCGGGTATTTGTAAGAAAATCGAATTAAAAGTCAATTTACTTCACCTGCAACGACCTAATCCCGTCGGTTATAATATTATGATGGCATGCATTACGAAAAAGCGTAACAACGGCTTCTGCGAAAACGCAACAATATAATTAATACCGAACACCAGTGGTATGCCCAGATATTTTCAAAGCGTTTTAATACCGTTTTCCTCCACTGTCCATTTTCCACCACAAAAAAAAGGTTGATTTCCATTTTCTTCCACATTATTTTAGACTGTAATTATGTCTATTTTCCTCCAATATTTTAACCAGTGTTGTAGTATTACGATCCAGGGCTCGCAAACGTGATAATAACGTTATATTTGACAAAAAACGATTGAAATTTGTAAACATAATTATAACGAAAAACGATAATCAAAATAATTAAATACCGCAAAACAAAACATAACTATTAACAAAATATATTATATATAATTGAACAAAACATAACGCAAAACGTAATTTATAAAATATCATTAAACGAAAAATAGGGCTATTATACCTACCCGAATTAGTTATTATTTTTAAATCTTATAGTTATAAACATCATTTTAAATAACGATAAACGCAAAACTTGTATAACGTTTTAGTTCTGAATAACGATAAATGCAAAACTAGGATAACGTTTTAATTCTGTATAACGATAAACGCACAAGTAGAATAACATTTTAATTCTAAATAACAATAAACGCAAAAATTGCGTAACGTTTTAATTGTAAATACCATAAAACAGAATTTTTTTCAAATACAAGCCCTGCTAGGATCAGATTTTCGGTTGATACATTCTAGTATCGGCTATATATATATATCAGCTGTCGATTAAGCCTAATAAAGAATATTTTTTATTTTTGATATGCATAAATTATTTATATGAACTATTTTATTATTTTATTTATTAGTTATTGGTGGAAAATGGAAAGTGGAGGAAAATGGTCAGTAATTATTTTTTAATTTTTTGGTGGAAAATGGACAGTGGAGGAAAATGGCTACGGCCATTTATATAACAAGGGTGGGGGATAACAATTTATAGAATTGTCAGAAATATTTGATTTAATATATATATATATATATATAAGGTAACTCATATTAAATTATAATTAACTTATACTTCAAATTAAAAAATTTCAATTTTAATTTCAAACTTCAAATTCAAATTTTTAAACTAAAATCCGAAAATTAAGTCAAACAATTTTTTGGGGGTCAATGAGAATCACCTTCTTATGATGGCCTCTGGGTAATTCTAATGGGTCCTCAAACTATAATTTAGACAGGTAGGTAGATATATATTTGGCCGAAATGAAAGATCGAATCTGTTTCGTTGTGGCGGAAACGAAAATCTAGTTGTTTTGGCGGAAAATGACTGACGCCCCAGTATGATAAGATACTAAGAAAATAGATATGCATTATGACCTAACTTAACCTAACCCATGCCGTTAAAGAAATGTTATTTTACTTGTTAAATATTTTTTCATAGATTCAAATATTATTATGTAAACCAATGATATAGTAT
>NC_042494.1:31260823-31267095 GCF_005508785.2 Acyrthosiphon pisum
TAATCCGCTGTTTGATTTCGCATATTGTTTTCGTATGTATACGTATTCGGTCCCGTTCGTCTTCTTCTTCTGATAATAAATTAATGATAACGCAATATTCACTGGTGATGATCGCATTCGATTATGTTAGGACCCACCTACACACCCCCTGTGTCTACGGCCCTGCCCATTACGGACACTGCCGGGCACGTATATTTTGTGGATGATTCAACCCCCCCCCCCCCACGAAAATATTTTCAGGAAAAAGACCTCATCCACATAATAGACCTTTATGGTTTTTTTTTATTAATCTTTAAAATGAAACATCGACGTCAAAAGCCAATGCCCAATGGTTTCCATTTGTTTACTAACAATATTGATTAAATATGTGCAATATCAAATATCATATTTATTATATTCGCCGTTGTCGTGAGGAATGAATACAACATTAAGAGAAAAAAATTATAAATATAATATTAAATTGGTACTTTTTTTATTTTTGGTTTTTTGATTTTATTAAACAAGTTGGTAGTTTTTAGAAATTATAACATTGTTTCGAGTTTGGAGTTTTAGGAAAAGAAGAGTGTCGTTGTTTTTCATGTTTTTAGTTTTTGTTGCAGACGGCAGTTTCCACAGTTTTGCCATTTCTGTTCGATGTTTTATTTTTTATGTAGTTTTTAATATTGCCATAGGGCAGTTGTTCCAGCGAGGGGTGGATTCGGGCCGAATACTTGAATATCGCTATTTTTCTGCTGTTTCATTGCCTTTATGATTTATACAAAGATCGATTTCGAACACTTTTGTGATTATACACTATTACGATGAATTAACGATATTTTGTTTTAAACAATACAATTTTATTATTTCTTTTCTTATGAGCCCCTACCTCCCAGAATGGTTTTTTCTCTGTACATGCCTGATCGATATACGTTCTACAGTGACTAAGGCTCGTGTATTATTAGTAATCCTATCCGTCGAATATTCATATAGCCCATCGGTAACTACAGGAGGAGGCTATTATTTACCGATATACCTAACTGCAGATGATGTTTACTCTAAGACGTTTTCGCGTTTCGTTTATTACCACCAAGAATTACCTTAAAGGTGGTTTCACACGAAGTGAGTGATTGATCGCACAGCGAACGCAATTTTAAATCGCCGCGAACATTCGCTTCAAATTAAACAGCTATACTTAAGTCACGGTATTCACACAGAAATAATCGCTTGGCCTAGCGCAATGCGACGATTTATGGTGTATCCATTGAAATTGTGGTGACTTTTTCACACTGGGTAGGTAATCGGATAAACAGTGACGTGATCGTTACTTCGCCGCCATCATAGGGTGAACCAGAATATACAAAAATGTCGGTCATAAGGCAGCCATAATGTTATCAAGTTAATATTTTAATATTTATTAATTTATTATTAATATGACTTATGACGTTGAAGAACTTATTATGGAAGTATCTGTGGAAGATTCCATATGGAATATTAGTACCTAAGTTATAAATATTATTTACGATTTCTGATATAAAAGTGAATCTAGTTCATACCTTTGAGTGGTCAAAATTTAAAATTCCCAGTAATTTTTGAAAGCGACTTTAAAAACAAAAAAAAGTGAATAAAAATGCTAATTTTTATGCAAAACCAATTTTATATTTTTATATGTAAATTGAAAACAAATAACCATAGGCACTTGCAATTTTCACCAAATACCTATTTATATTTGCGTTTTCCAGATATGGTAATATTTTCGATTTTTTTTTGAGCTATTTATAAGCTTGAGAAATTTTTCAAATTTTCAAATTTTTTTTTAATGAACACTTTTTCACTTAGTTATAAAGGTTGAAAATTTAACGCAAGGGTTCTCATAAGATGCTTTAATAACTAATCAAAAATATGAAAGATATATGTTATCATTAAAATTTCAAATTTGCAAATTATTTTTGAGTTCAAAATTCATAAAAGTTATTCTTTACATAGGTAACATTAGACATTTAAATAGAAGATTCCCCCCCCCCCCAAATTTTTCTATCTAAACAAAAACTGCTTACCTATCATTTGAAATTATATATAAATATAATAATTATTAGGTAAGTAACTATTCTTTAATAATAATAAATATAAATTATCAAAATTGTAATAATGGTAAATTTATTAATTTATTTTTTTTTTTATAATTTTTATGCCATTTATATTTATTATTATTTTTTAAATATTATATTTTTATTAATTATAAAAATAATTAATTATTTTTATGATTCAATTTTAGTCATAATTGTTTTAATTATTAATATTAATTCAATAAAGATTGTAATTTGTATTAAAAAACATTTTTAATCTAAAAAATCTAAATATAATAAAAGCCTAGTTGAATAAAAAATCTAAATTAGATAAAAATTCCGAATTAGTTCATTTTCGTGAGGGGGGCCCACCAAAATTTTTGTTTTAAAAAAAAAACTAAATTTCTACAAATGAAAAAAAATTAGATTACAAACCATACAAACCAGCCACAAATGAATGGTAACAAAAAAATCATATTTCCAAATTGGGGAAAATGACTAGAGAAATGGACCTCAATAAGAATAAGTGAATAAGGGAACAAACATCCTATGTGCCAAATTGATGATTTTGAGATTTTGGTATCCCTGAATTCATAAAAAAATTAGATATTTATTAATAAAATCTCCTATGTGCTATTTGCATCCCAAAATTAATTAAAAATAATAAATAAATTCTCCTATGTGGTACCTACTAATCGTTTATGAAATATCTCCTATGTGCATCTCCACCGTAGAAAAATCCTCCTACGTGATTTCTTTATTTAAAACGTTTTTCATGTTTCCTGAAAACTACGCTTTTTTCACATAGGAGGTTTGTTCCCGTGAATGACCTAATATTATTTATAGTTATAAATAGGGTTCGGATTATGTAGCAAATGCTTCTTTTGAGGGGAGTGTGATAGAAAGTTAATTCTTATACATATATAAATACGTTTTGAGTCGTTCAGATTTTAAAAGAAGTAAACTTTTTTTTGTTTTTTCCACAAAACTTGCTTTTTATTGCATGTAATTGAAATTTGCTTTTTTAGAATTAAATTTAATAAATACTTTTTTTGGCTTTTTTTGGCTACTTAAAATGCTTTCTTAAGGACTTTTTTTGCTACAAAATCTAAGCACTATTTTTTGGACATTGATGGAATTCCACCCTAATGTATTTGCCAACAGCTCCAGCGCAATTAGTAAATTGTGTTGCTTTAAAAAATCCATTTGATATTTCTAGCCAATCTATAGTCGTAGGTGCTGCCATTTCAATGGGTTGCAAATTGCAATATTTGTCAAATAACATCACATGTTTAAAAGTATTCTGGAAATTGTTGACACACCCATTAAGAACTCAAAATGTAGAGCGGTAAAATTAATTCTGGTAGCTAGGTATCTAAAAAAAGAAGCATTCAAAATTAGATAATTTTAGATTAGTTTTTTAATTACAATAAAATAAAAAATCGTAATATGAGAAGTCGAGTGAATATCCAATATTGTATAAATATGAACTTCAAAGTTCAAACGCTCATGAAAATGTAATTTGATTTGCTTGAAGATATTTTTTTTTTATAAGGGTAGACAAACTTATGAGTAATCTTGTATTACATTTTAGATTCTGAGTGGAACGATGAATGTATTGATTTTACAATGATGTGTGTTTTTTTATTTTTTTTTTTATTTTTTTATTTTTTTTGTGTCTGTGTACACGATAAGTAGTCGAAATAATGCTACGATTTTCAACTTCAGTATCTTGTTCGATCAGAAAGTGAATATCGTTGGTGCATTGGGGAGGTCAAAATTTAAATTTCCCAGTAGTTTTCAAAAGCGCCGGGAAAAACAAAAGAAAAATTAAGGAAAAACGGGAATTTTTACGCAAAATCTGTTTTTCGAGAAAATCGATTTTGGTTTTTGGTGTAACTTTAAAAAAAATGACCGTGGATGCATGAAATTTTGACTGAATGTTTACATTTCCATTTTCTATACACGATAAAATTTTCAAAATATTTTGACTTATTTTGAGCTCTTTACGGACATTGTCAGTTTTCATTTTTTTTTAGTTTTTTTTCTAAAAATATCAATAAAATTTTATTTGTTGGATAAAAAAGCTTGAAAATTTAATAGAAGGCTCCTAGTATATTGTTTCAAAGGCAAATGAAAAATATTAAAAATCGTTAGTCACAGTTTTTTTTTATAAGCATTTAAAGTTCAAAAAATGACAAAATATGGAAAAATCACGAAAATTTGCAAATTATTACGAGTTATAAATTCATAAAAATTTTTCTTTTTAAATCTAAGATATGAAAATGTAATACAAGATTCCTTATAATATTATCTACCTTTATCAAACAAAAAATATCTATAAGAAACTCAGAATTAAATTTTTATGGGCGTTTAAAATTCATATTTTTACAACATTTGATATTCACTCGATTTCTTACGTAACGATTTTCTTATTTTGTTGTAATTAAAAAACGAGTGACTGTAGAAACTTGAAAATTTCACTGAATGTTAATATTAGCATTTTATATATACGATAAAATTTTTAAAATAATTTGACTCTATTTGAGCTGTTTACGGACATTGTAAGTTTTCAATTTTTTAGTTTTTTTTTTCTATAAATATCAATAAAGTTTTATCTGCTGGGCCAATAAGTGTAAAAATTTAATACAAGACTCCTGATATATTGTTGTAATAGCAGTTGAAAAATATTAAAAATACAAGGCACAATTTTTTTTATAAGCATTTAAATATCGAATTTTGACAAAATTTATCGAATTTAAAACTGAATAATTATTTTGTAGTTAAAAATTTATAAAATGTTCAACTTTTATATCTAAGGATTGAAAATTCATAACAAGATTCCACGTATATAGTTAACTCTGTTACCAAAAAATCTAAAAAATACATAATCACGGTTTATTTTTATTGTTATTTTAAGTTCAAATTTCGACGAAATTGCATATTAAAAAACCTAGAATAACTATTTTAGTTGTTTTGTTATATTGTATAATATTATTCGTAGGTACTTGAAACTTCTAAAGTATACTTTTATATATCTATGATAGTATCACGATTTGTTGTTGATGTATAAAGCGTTATACCTACATAATGGATATTGTGATATGATTAATTTGGAATTTATTATAGATACCTACTATAGGTCAATTTTTTTTTTAATACCAAAGATGAGTATATAATCTTATAGTCTTATACCTAGACCGACATACCGTGTCCTCTCAGAATCGTTTTTCTTATACAATGGTATTATATCATTGAATTCATATTTAATACCATACATTATACAGTAACTCACTTGTAACCTACTGTACAGCAGAGCAACATCCACTTACCCACCTTTTTTGTATTGAACTAGGTATGTTTAAAAATACCGGCATACTCTACGAAAAAAGTCTGCGCACGCCTATGGTAACCAACCCTAATAAATCGTAATGACTTCTGTCGACAATAGTAGTACCTATTTATGTGTATTATATTTTTATAACTCCTCAAAGGAAAAATATTGAATGAGTACCTTTTTATCAAAAAAAGGTTGGCCACCCCTGCTATACAACATAGTGATCACCACATTCATATTAATAATCATTAATATTACTGATAAATAATAACACAATTAATATCACAGGCGGCGACAACGAGGTTTGAAATTGCCTACATTTTACCCCTTAAACAATAGCCACCTCAACGAACTTGGTAACCTAAATATCTATTTTAAGTCGTTAAACACATTTTAATATAACCCTAGATCACACGCATTTAAAATATTCACGAGAATACACGCACACGGTCTTTTTGTCACACACAGTATGGCGTAAATCATAGTCAACTAACAAGTCGCAATATAAATATAATAACTATCAATTTCGTTTATCGAGCAGCAATTATTAGAAACACAGTTTAAAAATAACACATAATTGATTTTTTACGATCACGCACACGGTCTTTTTGACCGTATATTAATACGTAATGTCTGGTAATGAACTTTGAACACTTCTATATTACTGACATCAGATCGTATACAGTTAGGAGTTGTATTTAATGTTAGTTTATCATTTAATTAGAAGGTACCCAGATTAGGTTAGGTTAATATTTCGTATTTTTGAAACAATGAACAAAATTCTAAAAGCCCGGTCTTTTTGACCGTGAAGCGTGTGCTCTAGGGATAATATATTATTTAAACAATATTATAGATTTTCTAATAGTTATTCGTTTTATATTGTTAATTTACAT
>NC_042494.1:31267145-31278895 GCF_005508785.2 Acyrthosiphon pisum
GGTACTTGAAACTTCTAAAGTATACTATTATATATCTATGATAGTACACGGTTTTTTGTTGATGTATATCGCGTTATAAGTACTAATAGATATTATGATATGATTAATTTGGAATTTATTATAGGTACCTATTATAGATAAATTTTTTTAAAATACTATAGACTATAATATAATATTATGTCTTATACCTAGACTGACATACTGTCTCCGCTCAGAATCGTTTTTCTTATACAATGATATTATATCATTGAATTCAAATTTAATACCATCCATTATACAGTGACCCACTTGTAACCTACTGTACAGCAGAGCGACATCCACTTACCCACCTTTTTAAATCTTAAATTTAAAAAAAAAAAATGTTAATCATGATTTTTCCGTATTTTGTCAAAATTCGAATTTTAAATGCTTTTAAAAAAATTGTGACTATGGATTTTAATATTTTTCAAAATATGTCATTGTAACGATATATTAAGAGCCTTGTATTAAATTTTCAAGCTTTTTTACCCAACAAATAAAATTGTATTGATATTTATAGAAAAAAACTAAGATATTATTGCAATTTAAAAATAGTGACGAGATAGGACTTAAATTTGTAATATCTTTTTTTTTTTGAGGGGGGGGGGGGGGGGGTAAATCTAGAAATTGGGTAACCTTAATTAATCAAAAAAGGAATTTTAGAAAAAATTTCTGAAGAATTTCTCTGGTGTTTCTCTTTATCATAATATCTAACCATCGAGGTAATGACCACGAATGCTTCGTATATTTATTTGGTAACATATTATACAGGCACAGTGATGAATATAACACTAAGTACCTATTCGAAATTCGGGTGGGAAGGTGGAGCACAGCATAAACGATGAACCTCATCTACTATTTTTATATTACATACGGACAAAGCAGGAAATACGGTAAGTAATTCAGTAATAAATTGTGCTTAAAAAATGTGTAAGTATATCCAATGGTTAAAATTTACATACAGTATACGGCGCATATTTACCCCTGCAGTCACTGACAATATAATATGAATAAGACGGCCGTTATATTTAGCTGTCGTGATAATTAGTTGTCCGTGTGAACTGGGAATGTGCGATACATAAGACGGGTGGTTTCACAAACTGTGGATCTCAGTAACTAATAACTATAATATAATGATGTTCACGTGGCGAACATAAACCACCGTGAACAGATTTGCTTAATATTAAGCAGCTATAAGTCTACGCATTCAGACTATAATAATAATAATCGCTTCACGCTTGGATAAAAGTCACGGCCGTTCGAAAGAAATTAATCGAGTTCAGTGTTATTTTATGCGATAATCCGCCACCACGGGTAAACCTAGCCTAACCTATCTGGCTATCTAGAGTAAAATTCAATGTTTTGACTGGCTTAAATACACAATGAGCTATAATGGCCGTGAATGTTTGGCTTCATTCATCCGATCTCTCGTACCCCGATCAATTGCATTGTAATTTGTATTTTATTATGTTTGTAAAAAATATGATGCGTTTTTTTATACCAAGTTAATATTGTTTATACTATTTTTGACTATTGATTAACTGTCAATATGAGTTGCGAAGTAGAAGAATTAATTTTGGAAACATCCATTAAAGATTATGTTTGGAATATTAGTAAGTCAACTGTTGATCATAATTAAAATATTGTATTTTTATAAAACGTTTTAAATATAATTGCTTGTGTTTTTAATACCTAACTTACAATTATTTTATACTATTTATATAATTATAATGTATTTAGAATACGACACGGGCTTACAAGACAATTACCTATTATAACTTGGGCTGGGATTTCAATGCACTTTGCATTGGTTTCCAAAGCTCACTGTGGAATGCTCGTATTGTCACAAATTTGTTTATCTCCAATCCTTTTTCACGGTTGAATAAAGCTTCTGCCTTTCTATACCTATTACATTCATACTTGGCAAATTCTCAAGCACAAAACTTAAAATTTCATGAGCGATTTAAAATCACTTTCGCCGTGTGAACATTCATTACATGTGAATACTAAATACACCTTAACTGGATACTTTTATCGTTATATCTCAGCAATTAACTTCATAACCATCCTAATACCTACTGTAAGTCTAACACATAATAGTAGAACAATAAAATTATATTTGCTTACACAGTAACAGTTCGTAGAATATGTTCGATTACATTTTTGCAATTTAATGAAATTTGTTCACGAATGTTGTTCACAATGTTCATGTATAAGTAAAATAATATATTATTTAAGCCATTAAAATTAAAATTATAAAATTTAATTCTAATCAATACAATAATTTAAATCACGTTCATAGTTATTAATAAATTATTATCCTATACGTTAAAATGTATACCATTTGGTACTGTGCGTTTAATTTTCCGGATGTATAAATGTTATAATTTTCCTGTCTTGTTAAGTACCGAATTGATTAAAAGTATTCAGATAAGTACATTTTATTATTTTAAGTACCTACCTACTCAAATACGTATTTTAAATAGTTTTCAAAATAAAAATCTGAACCTCTACTTGAATACTTTTAAAAAGTAATTTTACAAGACAGTAATAATTTTGTATAGTAAGCTTATTTTGGTTCCATTATGATAATCCGTCTACTTCGACCACTTTAATTTCGGAAGCTGCAGTGCGCAATAATTGCGATTTCCTACATCTGTCCATGGCTACAAACTATAACGTACATTATAAACCTATATAGTATACTATGCGTGGTCAACGGATTATTGCGCAATACTACTGCCTCAGCCTTGACCGTATATTATACGACAAGTATACGCATAAACAGATATTCCGGTTTTTAGTCCACTACAGTTATTTATTTATTATTATTATTATTTTTACTACATTTTTTTTGCGTGAAATGTCAACGCATATTACCGTAGGTCGAGAATACCCGTATCTCTCGAAACATACGTAAACCCGTCTTATTACAGACTGCGTTGCGAAGCTTGGAGGTCGTGAGACGTCTTGTCCGCAATGCAAATAATAAAAAAATTATTATAATCGTAATAATAATATAATTATAATATGCGTCCATGAATAATTGATAATGTCATCGCATTATTGATCCGATCGCGGGCCGTCGATAAAAGTGCATTCACTATCTGCATTGTTCTATATGGAAAAAATTAAAAAGGAAAATTATAACAGCTGTTATACACATAACAGTGTGTATACCTACCTATTTACTTCACGAAAACAATTTAAGTTTTTACATGTGATATTATGTGAAAACCAATTAGTGAAGGGTAAGCCTGAACAAAACGATCTGCAGCTAATCATACACAATTAGGTATACCACATTGTTATGACAAAGGCAGAGGCATATTTTTTTCATGCAATCGAAAAAAAAATAACAACAAGATACCTACGCAAATTTGTTTCATAATGTTACGACAAATTCAAATCTATAATATTTTATGTTTCGTATTTTTGAGTATTTACTATTTAGGTATTTTTGCTTTTTGAGGTACTTCATTAAAGATTGATTTTTATAATATTTTTTTTTATTTTTGAGCTTTTTTTGCATATTTTTTAACAAAGTTTATACCAAAATGACAATATATTATAATATTATTTAAAGGCATCCGTACGCTCTGCCCGCACACGAACACACCGCACTACATGACAAATTCACAAATTTCAAATTAACAAATAAATTAAGTTTTTCAACCAAAATTAAATAAATAAATAAGTAATTGAATAATTCCTAATAAATAAACATACAAGTTAGTTTAATCTAGTTAAAAAAAAAAAATTTTTTTTATTTATTTGTGAATACTGAATAGTGTGAAAAATATTATTTAAATTAAGTAATATTGTATTTTCTTATTTTAAAATATATGCTATTTAAGTATATTATTAATACTTATTAGTTATTTTAATCCTTTTATAAAAAAGTGTAGGTATAACCAATGGCACAAATAGGTGGGGGCTTGGGGGGACTTAGTCCCCCCATATTTCTGCCAAGCCCCCCTAGTTCAAAAGTCAGTAATTAGTACTGAGCATATATAATTTTTAGGAAATATTATTGGAGGGGCTTTAGTCCCCCCAAAATAATTTGTATATTTGCGCCTATAGGTATAACTATATATTTTATTGTTTTTAAGTTTATACCTATGATCCATAGAATATGCGCTTCCATATCTAGTGTTTTTTTTAGTGTTCTAAGTCCTCTACCCGAGATGTGATCCTAGTATATTTGTATAAACTTGTAGTAGTCAATTTTTCCTTTCGTGTTTAAATTCCAATAAGCATGCGAATGCCCTTTTATATACGTATGTAGGTATATCTATTATAAACAGTAATAAACTAATAACTAATAACCATAATACGTCTTTGCAATGGATGGTGGCGATAGACAGCTACTACAAACTGATGATAGACGACGTAGATTTCCGTCTAATTGTAATATTCTCACCGAATAATTGAATGGAATTTCGTTGCGAACAGTATAATATTATATGGCGTATAATAATTAATAATCTGAACAGCCACCGACGCGTATTCGTACAATACAATATTATAATAATATACATATATGGCTCTATATAAATATTATACTCACCCACCGCGTGCCCGTAATAATATACGAAACGATTAATATGTAAATCAGTTTCTATAATATAATATTATAGTCTATAGATAGTGACGCACGCGCCGCGTAGAAGACAATATTATCAATATTGGCATATTATATTGCCTATTTAAATATCATGCTCGGAATCGTCGTCGGATAACGTAAAAACGACGAAGCATCGATGGGCGACGGTGGTAATTCTTTGGTCCACAACCGGTTCCGAGAGTGAAAAATGATATCAGTATTCCGTGTTTAGATTCTTTCGGGCCGTCCCGAGGTGAAAAACGATCGTCTTTCTAATGTTTTCGAAATCGATATTGCGCGCTTATAATATATATTATAATATCCGTTTGATCGAGTCGTGCAGCTTCCGGCACGGGTCATGGCTGCAGTTGCAGTTTTGGGATGCAAAATTTGTAATATGATACTATATATTAATGCGCAGTACAAAGCACCAACTATAATGTGTAAAGAATGGCTGTTTTATTGTGAATTATATTATGTAGACAATATCTATTAAAGGAAATTCAAACGAGCCATTTTTTTAACGTCTATAGGCATATTTTTTATATAATATTTTTAATTTTTCTACGATTATCAGATATTCAGATATAAAATATTTGTAAATGTTTTGCAGGGGCGTAGTTGAGAGGATATTATATAATTTAACTTCCCTCTTTTTGAGGTGTGTATTTTTAAATAATTGTTCTCATTGGTCATTGACAGTCTCATTTGTTTTATCATAATAGGCATTGTTATATATATATACCTATTGGCTATTACCTATATTATGTAATACACCATTTGAATAATCTGAATAATATACTTTTTGAATTACAATAAAACAGCTAAATTAACGTTATTTTTAAATTGAATATACGGTTTTGTCGAGAAAAAAATTGTTCTTATTACGTATTTCCTATGTATAGACCTAATAATTTTATTTTGCTATATAGCTACCTATAATTTGAACAACTTATATTATGAGGAATCTTGTTTTACATTTTCAATGTTTTTGAGCAGGAACATTATTATTTCCAAATCCAAAAATGTTCTGGTTCATTGGTTTGCGATACTGCAGCAACAATCATCCTGTACCTGCACAGAGGTTTTATCTCGAATGCGTTTTCACGCCGCGCCGTGAGAAACCGAGCGTAGGTATATATACGATGGTAACCTCGACGAGGCGGAGGTCAACGTGGCAACGGCATCGCATGCTAACTTGCGTCGTTTTTATGTACGTACAGTTATTATATTTATTTTACTATTTTCTTTTTATTTTGCGGAAAGTGAAAACATCACGAACTATACTCGCGCAGGTGATACGACTGATTAGAGTATATTATATACAACTAGCTAGTATATACTACTTGGCGGGATAGCCAGTATCGCGATCATACTTTCCTATCTCCGTCGTGATGAAGTATTCCGCGACGTCGGGAACATCATCAAAATCAAGTCTTTTTTTTTCCCATGATAGCGAAGAATAATTCGTCGCCGCACAGTACCTGTATATATACTAGCTTTTTCTAAACACCTTTTTGGTTCGACATTATAATAAAACACGAACTGACCTGCAGCAGGTTTTCTATTAAAATAATATGAGAAAATATGCAATATTATAACACGGTTATTATTAGATCACAATATATAGGAGATAGCTATCGAAACTTGATAGTCCTGAATTTTTAGAAAATATTCAAAGAAATATAAATCCGCTCAAAATATCATCTGTACGCACTTCAACGCCCACATTGATATAATATACCTAGGTAGGTACATATTATTATGTTATTTTAATATTATGTTGCATGGTTTTCGATAACAGTCGATTTACTTCCACTGTAGCCCATCATAGGGTTCTAGTTACCGACATTTCTACTGCAGCTGTATTTTATTATATTATATTCGACGTTCATATAATATTATAGGTAGGAAAAATCTATATGTTATGTATAGTATTTTGTGCGCTGCGAACAGGGACGAGGCGCGAACGTCTCTTGCTTAACGATTTGATTTTCTTGCCACTCTATAATGTATGGAAATCCTGCAGCAGATATTATTATCGTCATCATTATTATATACCGATATAACGACTAATACGTATATTATATAACAATAACGAGATGAGTATTATGAATTTACATAATTCCAAGGATATATATGACAGGAGTCTATTGCTGCACTGCGACCGCGGCCGCGGGGGTCGTCCTTATTATAGACATTATAATTTATAATATACGAAGCGCTTTCACGTCAGAAACAAATAAATAAATACAAAAAATAAATAAAAAAATAAAAAAATAGAAATGGAAAGAGATGCTATACATGCGAGTGGATAAAAAGGACACCCGGTGAAAGTGACCGTGAGGGGCGACACGAAACGTGGTCCGTGGTATGGTGTGGTATAAGCTGCAGCGTCTAACGGAGATCGTAAACGCATAATTCTATTTAATTCATTTTATAATGTATATATCGTATACGCTTCTTCCGAGTCACTTATGGTCATGCGAGCACACGCACGCACATATTATCATTGATTATGTGTACATTGTATATATGAGTGTGGCAGTCCATTGAAATAATACGCGTACTGTGCGTGCAGCGATTATTCTGTAAGATGGAATAGCAGATAAATTGACATGTGTTAAATATATACGGAGTGTTAAATAGCGTGGAAATCTTATGACCGGACCTGCAGTCTCGGCAGTCGACTTGACGATTTTCTGGGGCTCGATGCGGGGGAGGAAGAAGTGTTTGATGAAAATGTTCGGGAAACGACGTGCGTCATTATTAAAACAGTTAATTTAAAAAAAACGTAATAACCAAGACTAATAGTACCTATAGTACCTATAAGTCACTACCCTTAAATGCTTTAAAAAAAAAAAATAGGATAATTATTACAAGATATAGGTATACCAAAGTACAAAAATAAATACTAATGATAAATGAATAATTGTATCTAAATTCAAAATAAAGATAAAACTAGTAATAACTAGATATAATTATATAAAGATGATAACACTATATTCAACTAAATAAAAATCTTATTTATACTTAACATTTTTGTAATTTGTGTAATTCGCCTTCTAATTGCTACACCTAATGTTTTGAACGAATAAACGATACAATTCAAATTTTTAAAATAAAATTGTTATCAACATTATAGGTGCAAGTACCTAATTACACTTTTGGATAGCTATCATTATTCAGAAATATATTTATTTTTAACTACTTTACATATTAACATTTCAAAGTACATTTTAATATAACCTGTGACTGATTACTGCCATTGCTAAAAATATGTATATTGTATATGACTTTCAACAAAAAATTATATAATAATTATCTGATGACCTGATATTTACTTTTGTAGATTTCACGTTTACAATTTATACATTTTAATGAATAATATATTAATATAGGATAAAATATGAAACTTTTATACATATACTAGCTGAATATGTGCACTTCGTTGCCCGTTAAATTTACCAACTCTTTATGACTCAAACTTTGTTCAATTCGTTATTTAATATTCGGTGTATGATGGTGTTTAAAATTAATCTTAACTTTTCCGTTGACCGGAATAAAAATTTTGATCCGCAGCAGTATATTATCAGGTAGGCAATCTACCTGCGGTAGATCGCGGACCCCTAGTTTGTACGTAGGTGTAGATTTAACTCTAAAGTACCAAAGTTATATCAAGTTTGTCGTATTCTACCTATGGTGGATTAATATAATCAATTAATACAAAATCCTAACCTAACCTGTTGCGTCACTGTTGTATCTTTGCCATCCAGATTTCCTACTTTTCCGGTGGATTTCCCTAAAATTTTGTTTCATAATAACCTTTTCCGTGATATAATCTTTCATTTAAAAAAAATCAAGAAGATCTGATAAGTAGTTCCAGAGTTAACCATGTACAAAGATTTTCATTTCACATTTATATAGTTAGAAGATATATATAATATAATGACAAAAAATAATAATACAAATCAACAAAGGTGCCCGTAACCAAGCAATATACAATACACTATTATTATTTTAATCCACAACTTAACTTGTTATTTTTGGCCATGTCGCCTGCAGGTGTATGTGAAGCTGTACGATATATTTACTGCGCAATGCGATAATAAAATCGAATGTGGCGCACGATTTGATGTAAAACTGTAGAAAAAAACGAAAAAAAACAAATGAATTAATATCCATGGTTTCCATGGTTTCCATGGTTTGCACTTAAATATATACAAAAATAAATATCACCATGTCGCCAGGTGTGCACTTAAAAGGCCATAACTCTGGAACCACTTATCGCACAACGTACAAACTTCACAGAAACCATCTACATATCAATCTTAATATTCCCTGAATTTTTTATCGAAATCGGTTCGGTGGATCTTGAGTTATAAAATGTATTCAAAATGTACATTCATTTTTACATATATAGATGAGTAACATTTACATATAAAAAAAGTAGATGTTAATTACAAAATAAACGATAAAACCTTAGAAAACATTGTCAATTATTATCATACAATTATATGTGGTAAACCGCATAGTTTTGTCTGACAATTTGTTTTAACGTGGACGATCTAAGGTTTGAAATTCACACCAGAATGTGTATAATTACTTAATGAAAATAATGGAAAAGTTAATACTTAATAATATAGTTTAAATAATAATTATATATAATAATAATAATTGTATTCATAAATCAGGAAGTGCATAAATCATAAAGCTGCATAGGTACTTCATACTATTTGACTCAAATCAAATTACGAGTAATAAATTATATATTGTATTGCTTTATCGATGTAATTCCTTTGGGATTCAAACAAATTAGAATTTCACAAATTATTGTTTATATTCCATGACTAAGTAGGTATGAAAAGCTTATTCACTCTTTAATATCCACGTCATTATTTATTATTATTTTATCAATGAAGCTCATTGAACCTACAGCTTTGTAACAGATTGGCCTATTAGAGAATTTTATTTTTTTTTTTTAAAACAAATTGTTTTTCTATGCGATATAAAAATGTAAGCTATTGTGACTGCATGGGATCAACCTTTGCGTTTAAATTTTGGCTAGAGATCATTTTTAAAAGTCCGGCGCCACTGATAATAATATGTTCTGTATACTTCTATGACAAAACTTGTATGTATAGGTACCTTTTATCTCCAGTTGGCAGTGGTTGCTAGAACACAATAATCTGTGTTGATCCAATGCAACAATTTTGAATACACACTGTGTACACAGCATTATATACAACATTGTAGCTATTGGCGAACTCGTCGACTCGTGACCACATTATAATTTATAACTTTTTGTCATCCGTATTCATTGTTGGTCAATATGTTTCTGCGTATTCGTCCCGGTAATTAACTTACCGACATGGGCACCGTTCAACTTTCCAAGTTGTCAAAGTGTTATTTCAGGACATCGCTAATAACCGGAAAACAGGAAAACCAGATGAGATACGATTGATAAAGCGGGTGCGAGGGTGAATTCGGCATTGACTCCGCGGCCTTCTCGTCTAGGTGGCTGAACAGCCTGAAATTATGAAGCCTTCGACAACGGACTCAAACGGAGTAATAAACGACGAAATTATATTCTATCCTGGCTGTATTTTTTACCAAACTATTATTATAGGTAGGTACCTTATTGTATGCCAATTTCCAACTGTATCGACTATCGCGAGTAATATAATAATTATTATACTTCCTATAATATATCCTATAATTGCTAGTAATATTATTTTAAAAATACGTCGGGAAGTTCACTCGAAAACAACTTTTCCATTTTTATTTTTAATTTGAACTCTAAACCCCTTCAACGTTAATTGATTTTAAAATGTTGAATATTGAATTTTTTTTTTAATTTTAGTAATAATATTAAGTTAAAAAAATAATTTAAACATATGTAAATTATCCATTGTTAAATTAACTTTATGAAGAATTCAATTTTGGTTTTAGAAATGTCATCCATGGATATAACTAGGGCCTAGGGGTCATTATTCAATACCCGTTATTGACACCCGAAAATTACATGATTGCGGACAAATATTGCCAAATTTATAAATTATACATCGATAATAAGAGAATTCTGACTGTATTAAAATGTGTAAGCTTATAGTATTTTACAAGTCAGTTTTTTCAGTCAGGTTGATTTACGGGGGAGGGAGGGACCCCCTCCCAGACACTGATATATACATATATAATTAATTAATTAATTTCATAAAAATAATACATTTGATATACATATTATTTTTTAGGACCCCCCCCCCCCCCCCCCCAGAATAATTTTGAAAATCCGCCACTATTACAAGTAATTTCAGTTCAATACTATAGGTATATAGTTATGGCACATATTGTGTTCATTTGTTAATCATATATATTTTAAATCAATATTATTATTTAGTGTTATTATTGTATTATTTTTGTATTTTAAATTTTTTAAATTATAGAAAATGCTATTAATGTAATTTTATCAAAACGTGGTATAAAAAGTTAATTCTTGAAGAAATACGACGCGACGTCAATGTTATTATACATTAATTATCACTTATCATAGTTTATATTATATTATTAATATTGTGTAGTACCTACTGTAGTCCATGGCTTAAGATAATATACTTAAATTTTTTTCGTATTTATTTTAAACCATAGGCGATGCAGTCGTTGCTCACTTGAGACGTCCGTACAATAAGCTGATCATAAAATTGATAATCGTTGGGCTTGGTAGACTGTATCACACAGCTTAGCAACGTTTCACTAAATTTCGTCCAGAATCGTATGTCGAAATCATCTATTTTTTTTTATAATATCTTTTGTTATATATAGTGGCAGTCCGCTATCGTGTTGTGAAAAAGGTAAAGAAAGGTAAAATCATAATAATATTTAGTATATAGGTAATATAATAAATATATCATAATATGATATGATGATACCACTTTTATCATGGGTAAAGCGGCCGCAATTTTATTGTGTTCCACTCATCAATACAATATGTAAGCAAAAGATAAAAAAAAAGTTTAATATTCGTTTATTGTTCAAAGGTTGTTTACTTGTGCGTACGTGTGTGGAGTACTGGAATATATTGAGGTATAAGAGTAGGTACTAGAGTCAGTGGCGTCATTTGGGGGGGGGG
>NC_042494.1:31279135-31287166 GCF_005508785.2 Acyrthosiphon pisum
CCCCCTTGTCATAAGCGGGCCGCTATCGGGCCGGGTATGGGCTAGTTTTGGGCTAGTAGTACTCTTAGTTTAGTAGCTAATAGGTAATATATTTAAGTAACCTCTACATATATGTATTAATTATTTAGTTATTGTTATCTCTCAAAAAATGGGTTACTTACCTGTATGCTTATAAAAGGTATTAACCTTTGATACTAACTAGTAAGTATACAATTATGTATAAGGAGGGTATTTGTATTGAGATAAAAATGCAATATTGTAATGTAATGTAATGTAAATGTTAGCGAGCTTTTTTTTAAGTTTTATTTTGGGCTGGTCAAAAATGTTGCCCCCCCCCTCTCAAAAACTTAAATGACGCCACTGACTAGAGTATAATTTCATCTAATCGAATCTTTAACCACTCATACTAATGATAGGTAATTCATTAGTTTTTTATACTAATTATACCATAGATAATATAGAATTATATATTATTATTTATTATATGAGTTCACATAATACACACACACTAACACGAAATGCTGCTCACACTTAGGACGTAGGTATTGACGCACTGTTGTCTGTTGCTATAAAAATTGTCTTTACTCAACTTCTTAGTCGATATCCAATATCCTTAGGTGCTTAATAATATCAAGTATCAATAATATTCATTTGGCATATTACGTTTATTGCTAGAATTTAATAAAAACGATATACCTACACTGCTCAGCGACGAGAACTTACTGTAAATTATGAAATATTGTAACTATAATAATTAAGTTTGTTAAAATAAAAAAAGAGCAATTCAGTGTTACTTTGCTGTACTGTAGGCTACAAGTGGGTCACTGTAATGGATGCTGTTAAATTTGAATTCAACGATATAATATCATTGTAAAAGAAAAACGATTCTGAGCGAAGACTGTCAGTCAGCCTATGATAGTACTAAGTATATATTTGAAGATATTATTGTGAATTAAAACTATAATATTAAGTAATTTATTTACCAATTTACGTGGATCCTTGTTTTATATTTTCAAACCTTAGGTATACAAGTTGAACATTTTACACATTTTTAACTACAAAATCATTTTTTTAATTTTCAATTTTCAATTTGATAAATGTTGTCAAAAATCGAACTTTAAATGCTTATAAAAAATATTGTGCATGTACTTTTAATATTTTTCAACTGCTATTGTAACAATATATCAAGAGCCTTGTATTAAATTTTCACACTTTTTGACCCAACAAATAAAATTGTATTGACGTTAATAGAAAAAAAAACTAAAATGGTAATTAAAATTTGAAATTGCCCGTTAATAGCTTATAACTAGGGCTCGGAAGTTGATGACCTTAAAAACAATAAAAAATGACCTAAAAAAAATGCAAATATGACATAAAAATGACAAAAAATGTCCTTAAAAAATGACCTAAAAAATTGCAAATATTAGTTTTAAACTAATAAAAATACATTTTTTTAAAAATATTTTACTCTATTTTACTATAAAATTCTATATAAATTTATCAAAGATTTCGAATTGCTCAAAATATGACAAAAATGTCCTTAAAAAATGAAATAAAATAATAAAATGTAGGTATAATAATATTCACTACAACACGACAACGACAAATATGTAATCGGCGAAATAAAATCGGATAGGTACTAACTTAGTCCGTGGTAATTTCCAAGTTTTAAGTTATCGGCATAATGGTCGACAAGAAACAATAAGAAGTGAACTAGCGAGAAATCAGTAAAAATGACTAAAAATGTGGGAAAATGACCTAAAAATGTCAAAAAATGACTTAAAAAGTAATCAACACCAAAAAATGCAAAATAAAATTTAGTTATTCAGATTCACATGCTAATGAAACACATTTGTGGCCAAGAGAGCATCGTCTAAAAAGTTCTAAAAAATAATGCAAAATGCATCAACTTCCGAGCCCTACTTATAACGAATCAAAATATTTTGAAAATATGAATTGATAATATAAATTTATGTGGTGTAAATTTCAAGTATATATAGTTATTCGTTTTTGAATTACAACAAAATAAGAAAATCGCTACCTAAATGAGAAATTGAGTGAATAAAAAAAAAAACTGTAACCATTTGTTTTTAATATTTTTCAATTGCTATTGTAAAATGTTATTATGAGCCTTAAAATATCGTCTCGGAATCGGCGAGAACGTAAGGAAGTAGCTATTGATGTAGACTATTAAATAATATTAATCGATCCACATGCACTGATTAGTCATTTCATACATTCCTCTCAATTATATGCACGAAATCGTTGAATTTTTTTGCTTAACGGTGTTTAACCAAGCACGTTTGTAAATTCATATTCCTTCTATATAGGTATAATGTGTACCACGTTAACAATGACTATAACAAACATGCTTGGCGTTTAGGGGGGCCATAAGGGCCATGCCCCCCTATACATCATAAAAAACCTATAAATAATAATTTTAGAGTCTTTATAAATTATAATCACAGCCCACAAATTTTGCTAGTGGATACAATATACTTTTCACTCTGTTAAGGCCTAAGTGGTTAGATACTAGATAGTTAAGAATAGAATTTTTGGACAAAAAAGATATTGGCCCCCTCCTAGAAGACGATTCGAATCCATTACTATAGGTAATTAATCCGTGCTATTTACAAATCAGGCAATGTTCACAAAATAGTATTATTAATTATTATCATTTATCACATTATTATAGTATAATACTTTAATATAATATAAGTAAATATATTATTATATTATTTGAATAAAATATAAATCAATGTAAAATAAATGTAAACATTGCCCGCTTTATAAATGGCGGCCGACTTCGACATGCATGGTCACAACTGTGGTATAAAGACGGCTATCTAGTCACAGAATAGATGAAATAGAATTCCATAATATAGTTGTATATATCTGCGGGAACCACATGTGCAGCGCAGCTTACTTCCACCGTGCGAACTACCGCCATCATAGGCGCAATTTCAGCTTTTGACTTGGGGGGGCTAAATATATTAAAGGCAAGCAGACCATTGCAATATAGCATTTTAAAAATGTATCCTATGTTTTTTTTTTTGGGGGGGGGGGCTACGGCTAAGTTTGGGAGGCTTAGCCCCCCATCCCTCCTCAATTTGCGCCTATGACCGCCATACCACGTCTATGGGAATTTCCTTAGATCATAATATTGTACTGTCTAGGATCCATGACAAATTATACAAATTATACAAATTATAAAGAGGTTCTTTAGTCTTTACAATAGTGCTAGGATCTAAAGGAATTTCACAACAACGATGATACGTTACCACGTTACACCACACCAAGGTTTTTAGACTATAATCTAAAAACCTTGGACACCACACACGATTAAAGTATGATTAAAGATAGTATTTAGATGATACTAGCATGATAAACGATAACTAATAAATGATAAAGAAGTTTAAAACATTTCGTTTACTTTTTAGGAGTTTAGAATTGTAGAAATAGAAAGCTTTTAATTATTTTTGAAATTAACTAGGAACTACATAAAATTTGATTATTTAAAAAAAAAAAGTATGTTGATAATTTAACATTTGATTTTTGTTTGTAAATGTTCAACGACGCATTTTACCATACTAATATTATGATAAGTTCAATTATTTAAAATTATTGTTAATATTGTTATGGCCGAAGAAATAGAACATTTTTACGGAGTATACCTACTGTACTGTTTGAATGAAAAGAGCAAAGGAAAAACTTACATTGGCTATACCAAGGATCCAAATCGCCGAATAAAACAACACAACAAAGGTGTCAAAAGCGGAGGAGCCAGAAAAACCAGTCTTCGTGGGCCATGGTAACATATTATATTGATTAGATTACAATTAAATATTATTGTTAAACAATAAAAATTTAAAATATTAAAATAATTTAATCAGTACTAATCTGCCTATAGGGAAATGGTTTTGATAGTACACGGATTTCCCAACGATATATCAGCATTAAGAGTATGATGTAAGTCTTTGAAATTCAAAAATTTAACAATAACATATCTTTTTTTTTTAGTTTGAATGGGCATGGCAAAATCCCAAGACATCCAGACGATTGAAACACATAGCACTAAAATCGAGAACTGAAAAAGCATATGACTATTGTATTCGCATACTTTCTGAAATGCTGCATGTAGGTCCATGGAATCGTCTAGCTTTAAATGTCCGGTGGCTGAACATGCATTATCGACTCGACTTCAGTGTAAGTAAACTGTCATAAATCATATAAATAACTAATTTAGTATCAAATGTTATAACTTATTATAATATAATTTCCACAGGACGATAAATTTCCACCGATGCACATGTCTATATGTCAAGGACCAGTTGTATGTAAGAAACCTGTGTCGCCAAATGATCTTAGCTCTTTGGACAGCAGTAAAAGTCAAATATGTGTTTTGTGTGCACGTAATTGTTGTGCAGAAAGTCTACTAAATTGTTTAGATCCAGATTGTCAAGCAGTCACACATATTCAGTGTCTTGCAAAGCGATTCTTAGGATCATCTGATCATATTATACCAATAGATGGTGAATGTCCAGCATGTGGCATCCGTGTTCTATGGGGTGATTTAATTCGGCGAAAAAATGGATGCTATAAAAATTTAATTGCTGCCGGCAGATAATTATTAAACAACTTATTTATTATACCATTGATTATGGTTTGAGTTCCTCTTTAATGTGAAGTGTATTTTAAAAATATATATATATTTTTTTTTTTTTTATAGATTATTGATTTTTGTAAAAATTTTGAATGTATTATTATATTTTATTACTAGATGAAAAAAAAAATGATTTACATATTAATGTATTATAAAATTGTTGACATAATATTTTAAAATTAAATTTTTTGAAGACGTAATTTCCTTAGTTCTTTAAAAGCCTTAATGCTTAATAAAAAACTCAGATTTAAATTTTTTTTATGGGTTTTGTGATCATTTAAAAGCATCATAAGAGTATCCAGTATAGGCCTGAGCTATAGCTATAGCTACAGCCTCCTAAATTTCAAACACTGCGCCTGTGAAAATCCATATTAAATCTGATGAGTTCGATAAATTTAAAAGAGCTGTGCAAGAATGTGAGATTTATCTTAATTTACTGATTTTGAAGATAAATTATTTAGTTGGTTTTCTCTACAATATTAAAAAAAATACTATAGCAAATACTTCAAAAAAAATTAGATGAATTAAAAAGTAAAAAATAAAATAAATGTTTGTGCTTGAAAAAATAGGTCATGAGATTGAGTCAGTATCCGAAGTAATGCCATTTTGTATAGATTAATTATTAAAAAAAGTGTGGCCTGGTTTGGAATTTATACCTAAATAAGGGAATAGGAAATAACACTAGAGATGTAAGCTTGCCTTTTTTTTTCATTTAATTTAATTTACTGAAAATTTGTTTTTAATGTATTTTTATTAACATAATTAATTTTTGAGGTTGTGTGATTGGTATGTTAGTTAAACGTTAATTATTTAAATAGGAATTAAGACTGTGAATATTAAATAAAATGTATAATACCTACCTACAATCTACATTTTAAAAATAAAACATATTTATCAATTATAAATAGTTCTGACTTGTGGTCTTATACTAAAATTAAATAAAATTTAATTTTTAATAACTTATAACTACTCATACAAAAAGTTTGTGGAAATAACTCAAACAATAAATATCAAATAATATCAAAAATTATCAAGAAAAATCAATAAATTCAGGAAAACGTTTACTTTATACACATAATTTATACTGAAGCAAAAATACTAATTTTTTAACAGCAGATTAAAATGCAAGTTTATTAGCAAGATAAATTTATTTTTATTTTGGATTTCCTATATTATGTTTAATAGTAGGTACCCTACTAAAATAATATTAAAATGGGTAAATGGTAATATAAGCACAGAGTTTTACATTTAATTAAGTAGGTCAAATATATTATACATTTATAACTTTATAATATCAAGGGGCAATATTTGATGAGAAATTAATTGATAGGTATAAGAAATTATAAATTTTCAAAACATAAAATTTTTATAAAACCTGCATCACTAGGGAATACTCAATGGTAATGTAACATCATTGTTTTCCAAATTAACACTAGGTATTATATAAATTTGTATTTATGTAATTTCATTCAATTTTTACAAATTTTTAATATTTTTGATAACCATTCTGATTTTCAAAGATTAAATTATTTTATTTCTAATTTAATTCTATATAATTTGGGAATAACTGATTGGGTGTTTTTTAATGTGATTTTTCGATAAAATTTTTTTCGTCTAGAAATGTTTGGCAGGTTACATAATATTTTGAGGATATTAATATTTTTTTTATATATAAATAGTTGTCACTGGTTACATAATATAATATAATTGTTATTATGATTGAATAAAATAATTTTAACTTATAATTTTAATTTTTGGTCACTACAATTTTTCTTGCATTGGCTTATTCAAAGTTAATAGACTCAAAAAATACTGGACCATTTAAATAAAAAGTTATACCAATAGTTCGCTTGAAACTTGGGGGGGGGGGAATAATATCTTTTATTCAGCCCCTATAAGATATAGCTCAGTGCTCACACTATTATAATTAGTAGAAATATGAAATATATTTTTTCTATCAATATATTTATAAAAAAAGCTTATCTTTGGCACGAGTAACGCAGATCAGGACAGCTATATTAAATAAATATCAATATTATAGAAAAATAGTTTACAACAATCATTTCTCTTTGAGCTTGTAATTTTCACTAAAGGTATATAAAAAAAAATAGATTTAAATCACAAAATGTTTAATACAAATATCATATATATATAATATTATACAATATTATATTATCATAGTAATAATAATAATATTTTAACATCACAGAACATATTAATCATGTCTTAATATAATATACATTTTGTAAAAAAAATACATATACTATATTAAAACAATCACAACCATAACCTGAGGTTATTATTATAAAATATAGCATAATAAAATAGTTCACAGTTATCAAACAATAAATAATCAACACTATACTTCGATCTTCTAATAACATTATCATTACCTATAACTACAATAAAAAAACAATTTGATAAAATTAAAATAGTATGTATTCCAAAACGACTAATAATGGGCACACAGATTTGGTGAAACAACACTAGACATAGTATAAACATTGAATAATAAATACATTTTTTAAAAAAATAACTTGTAATATTGTTTTATTGCGCACAATACACATACCCTATTAAATTGTTTTGTGTAGTTGAATAAACACAAATGAAAAACATTTAAGGATTCTCACTAGTAAACAATAAAACAATAGTACCTACCTATACTACCTACTTAACAGATAATAATAATAATAATCAACCAGTACAAATCACAACATTTTTAAGAACATGTGTTTCATTTATAAATACATATATAATACAAATGGTGAATCGCAAAGAGTTGACAACTTTACGCTAAAATTGCATTTAAAAATGTCAAATCACTGTGATACACTAATTTAGGTGTACATGCATCAATCATTACATTACATTTTAATAGTAAGTATAAAACTATTACTATACAAAAAACATTTAATTTTTAGTTTATTTTCAGTAGAATATAATATTATATTCTTTAGTAATTAATATCACATCTGAGATTGAGTTATATTTTCTTATACCTTGAAATAACATAAAGAATAGTGAAGTATATTTATATCAAAATATAAATAGAACAAATTTAAAATATGATATATGTGAAAACGAAATGAGAACAAGGTATTTATTGATAAAAATAAGATACCGGATAATAAATTACTGTTGTCGAGAAATGTAATGAAAATTTACCCTGTATAGTATCATAAGACTCAATAAATTATAAAATATTAAAATATTAACCATTGGGCATTGAACATATTTGGTGTTAACTATTTTCAGGTAACATAATATAAAATACAACAATGAAATTGTTTAGTATAAATAAATAAAAATGTTGCAGACTTAATGACATGGGCAATATTTTTTTAGATGTTACTGATAATTTGCTT
>NC_042494.1:31288721-31313023 GCF_005508785.2 Acyrthosiphon pisum
GTCCTTTTCATTGGCATCAGTTTTGTATGACCTGATCAGTTTGTATCCTGCGGCTAAAAAAATCATAAAATGTAAAATAGTACAGTTATTATTATTATTATTTATTCACATTTTATGCATAATATAATCTAAATAATGCGGATGAAATGAAAAGTTATAATTTTGTGACAAATTAATAGCCAAACATATTTGCTTCAAACTTTTTAAGAGTAAAATTCAGAATCTGTGATTACCATATTTTTATGAAATTAGCAAACTTACCTATTCCGTTGAATAAAAACCTCAATTTAAATTTCACAAAAATTTTTAGTTTTAAGTTATTTATACAATTATAGAAAACTTACATTTTTGGAAATAAGTTCCTAATTTTTTTGTAACGCTTCTCATAATTTTTGTGTTGATAAAAGTCTTTTGTTTAAATGAATACACCTCAGCCGATGAATACCATACTACATGCATGTCCCCAATAGTAACATCTTTTAATACTGTAAAAACAATTGTATTTTATTAAATATATTTTTTATTAAGCCTCAATTAATATATTCAATATATACATATTATGGTTAAATAGCAAAACCCCATTAATACCTGACTTTCCATTGTCTTCGGTGTCTTCAACTTTTCTGGTATCATCTCTGAATAGATTTAGATGTTCCCTTTCAACTTCCTCTCCATATTCGTATGGTTCATATCCATCATAAAACCAAATGCCACGAAAAATTTCACTCTCTTCGCCTTTTTAAAAATCAATAATATGAGTATAAAGAAATCCACATTGTATAATATATATATATACACTTACCAGGCCAAAATATAGATGTACACTTTTTTTTTGATAAGTCTACTTCATAAAGACCTCCTCTCACCACAACAGTATAGAGCCCAAGAAAATAATTAAAGGACCCATTCAAACTAGATACATCTTCTTCGTTGCCAAAGTTCGCCCTGTACCTGTACTCTATATTTAATGAATCAAAACCATCAAACTTGGTCCATCTTTTGAGATCACTCTTGTAAAACCATCTGACTTTTTCAGGGCCTAGTGGTTCAAACGTTATGTTGGTTTGAGTATTTGACACATTACTCTCATCCTGCATGTCTTCAGAAATCAATACCGGTTCTTCTGTTTGCAAAAAATTTGTATCCATATTGTTCATTGCTGGTGCATAACTAAAACATTTTAAACAGTGTCGTGAATACATGTTACAATATAAACAAAAAAAAATGTGCTTGCTTAGATTTAATTAACCGATGATGTAACCAGTTAAACAAATAACAATGGACGAATAATAAAAATGATTCACCTTTACGTGTGAAAATGAACGGTTTTTATTGATTGTTAAAAATAAAACTGCACAAAATCAGTTGCCGGAGATCACGGTACAGCTACTAAAAGTTAAAACGTTTTGAAACTAGTATAGAATGTTACTTTGCTTAATTAAATCAAAACGATCTATGTTGAACGTTTGGATTTTTTAATGTTTAAAAAATGTCCACTCTTATCTACGTTATCAGGTCTAGTGTCATGCGGTTATCACTCCCAACAATCGTTTCGAATGATAACAAATTTAATGAATTTGATCGTTTTTAAAATAAAAACTAAAAACTTAAAAGGCGTTTGGTTTTGATGTTAATTAATAATTGAAAATAGTCACCCGTTCTTTAATCATTATTCTAATAATTTGATGTTTCTATAGAGCTCGATATATAATTATTGTCTGCCATCCGGTTCCATGATGTTTGGTAATTTGAGAGAAAAATTGCACAACGTCGTTCAAGAAGGATTGTCAGCAAGGTAAATGTTACAAAAAAAAACATTAAATAAGAAATCGAAAAGACACTGTTTCATTACATCGTTATCGTGGTGTAATTGAACAATTTATTTATTCACTGTAATGCAGAAAAAGTAATGCGTCCTAAGGTTGTTTTGTTTCACGAATTGCCATTCGCTCAAACGTTGTTAAAATAGTTACTGTCAGTGTATTAGATTTTGCACCTACTTTTCTCGAGAAATTAAATTCCACGTATTGATGAAATGCAATAAATCCTACTTTAAATTGATTTGATAGTGTTTATAATTATTATTTATTATACCTACCTAACTATAGACATCTTTAACTGGGCTTTTAGTGCTATCACCTATTAGGGTTATAATTTATAATATTAAATAATAATTATTAGATATTTACTTGAGGTTTATTGGAAACAAGAAAGGACTATGTGTGAATAACTTGATGTATTTGTATTACATTTTAACTAACACTTAGCATAAAACTGTAATGTGCCCTTTTTTAACATATCTATTATACCTATTATGTAGGTACTCCGATATATAATATATTAATATTATATTCTAATATTTATTCAAACTTCTAATAACCAATGTACTATATTAATAAACTTATTCTCATAACTTATTAGTATAATTTACTATTACTGTTCAGGGTCGTCACTTATATTGTTGGTTTTTTTGTTCCTACTCTAAACAAATTGTCTTATCTAAATTAAATATAGTAAAATCTTTTATCTTATCCTAATGTATTAAAATTGTATTTGTATTTGATATTATATTAAAATATAAAAAAAACTTTTTAGTACTTATTAGTTTGTATTGGTTTTTACTAAATTGTATTTCACATAAATGTAATTTTTTCATTATTTTCCACTATGTAACCAAAGTAGGTAGATTGTGGATTATTTATATGTTTTAACATAAAAAATAACATTTTACTTTAATTAGTTTCAACCTATGCAAGATATTAGTTTCTATTATAAATATATTGTATTAAGCAAAAACTCACTTACCTACTGAAGAAACTGAAATGTTAGGAAATCAAATTAAATACATTGTTTGTAATAGTTATTTATATTTTATTTTTATTTAACCGTAAAATGAGATCATTAGTCAATTAAAGATTATATTATTCCCTATCATCTTTTAGTTTTATAACTTCATATTTCCCTCGGGTGTATTGTATTCATTGTTTCAATATGTGTGATAAAGATTTTATGGAATCTTTAATCTTTTTCTTTCTTTAATACATTTATGATGAAATGATGTAAATTATTTTTTGAAGTATTGTAATAGTTACTTTATACCAGGTAGGTACTATAAGAATGTATTGAAATCAAAATAAAATATAAATATAAAATTAAAAAATTGTATTTAGTGAATAAAGTTATCTGATATTTGTTCTTTGACCCATATATTATTGCAAGTATAGGTTAAATACAATTATGAAATTTATAAGATAATATTTTAATTAGCTATTTGATGATTAAGTAACTACATATTTAATAAAAAAAAAAATGAATTGATTATATAATAGTTTTCATTATAAATAAATAGAGGGAATTTTTTTCATATTTTCATACATATATATATATTCTATATAATTGTTAACATCCATTAACTGGGGGAGATAGAATCATGGATTTGTGTTGTCGGGTAGCTCAGTGGTAGAGCTACAAAGCTACCTAGAGAATTAGGTTCGATTCTGGTCCGGCGGCTTGATTTTTGACATTATTTCCCCGGGCGAAGTTAACATAAATATATCTTAAAGACTTAAACCATCCCTGAAAATAAAATGAAATTTGCTTGTCTTATGTAGTGTACTCTTAAAATTAATAGCTATTAAATACTTTTTACTACACGCTGAGTGAAGTTTTTGTTATTTGAATACAATGTGTCACTCTCTACTTATTTCAAACCACAACTGACTACTGATTGTATGTAAATAAAACACAATTATATATTTAAATAATTTAGTACAATAATAAATATACCTAGGTCTTAGATTATTATAATTAAATTGATAAACAGTGCCTACATCATTTTATAGGTAAGGAGGTACTTCAATAAAATATTATTAACAAAAATAAATTTCTCTTTATTGCCTCCTTTTAAATTGATTCAATATCTACCATAATAAAAGACTATAGTCATATAAATTACATACATTTATAGGTTAATTTATGATGAGCAGTTGGAATATAATTATTAATAAGGAACATATCATTCATTTAAATACTTAGCACCTAATAAATTATCTTATCTTAATGTGAGTCAACAATGTAGTAATAATAATAATAATAATAATCATAGTAATATGTTTAAATAGTTTTGTGTTTCATTAAATTGTATATTAATTGTTCGAAAAGTTTTGAATTAATATTATTTTATAATTCTTATAAGATGAAAGAATTTTAGTATAACTGTTATAAGACAATATTAATGTTGTCAATACTTAAATGACTCACGTGAGTTACAAAATAATAGTCTACATTGTACTCAGTATAATAGTTAACACATGTTAATGGTATGCAAAATTAAGAATATAAATCTTTAGAAACCTATAAACTTCTTATGTTTATTCTGAGTTTCTTCCGTATGTCTAACCTCACAATTTGGGACATTAAATTTGCTTAAAGTCTTAAACCTTAATGGTTGTTACTGGTAGGAAATTGTATTTGGTTGGTACATTAGAAGGGAATGTGCTGCACTGTGTTTGGCAACCTTCAAGGGATGTTCTCAGTACTTTTCTCATTAAGAGGATGCTACCCATGGATTTGTTGTCTCCGTCTTACACACATACGACATAGCAAATTTTCGTTCACTAGTTTCAATAGTGAGCTGTTAGTTTTGATATTAGAGTGATTTGACCTATCGTTAATTTTCTAGATAGTAACATTATCTGTGCTTAAGCGTTGGCTTTTATTCGATATTTTAATTTTCAGCGAGATATGAGCATTTAAAATTTTTGATACTTCACATACCCATATCTTGCTTAAAAAATAAAAAATTTTGAAAAATCGGCAACGCTTCAGAACAGATAATGTTCTTACATAAAGGTTTTAAAATAGGTCAATTCACTCTAGTATCAAAACTAACAGCACACTATTGAAACTTGTGAACGACAATTTGCCATGTCGTGCGTGTGTAAGACGGAGATAACAAATGTATGGGTAGCGTCCTCTTAATATGGAAAACTGACCAAATCTAAGAGGAAAACAGTATATCTATATCTATTTTAGACAACACCATACATTTTCAAAATATTTTGGCTCTTTTATATGAAATGTCTTGAATTTTTTTCAATTTAATATATACATTTGTATCCTTTCTCACAACATGAACGAGAGATGGGAACGAGTTCTTTTTTTACAACAGAAACAAGGAACGGGAGCGAGTTCCGTTTTAAAAGGAACTTTCCCAACACTGTAATTAGGTCTTATAGACACTATATAATATTATGTTTCAAACACCCGCGATAATTCTTATTTTCTTATACCACACTGCTCATCCAATTATTTGGGAAATGAGCCTCTCCAGGATGATTAGAATCGCCAATGAAGATCCGTCACTGTTCTTCTAAATTATTTTGTTTAATGTAAAGTATTTAGTTTTAGTTTTTGTTATGTATTAATACTTAATAGTATGCCTATGTATATTATATTGGGCTCTTGTCCGTAATTATTATAAATAAATAAATAGATGACTCTAATTTCAAAGTGTATATTCTCCATGTTCACTAAATGTTCAGAAAACCAGAAAAACCAATAATAAATGTCAAAGGAGATTGTATGTTTTGAAACTAAATGCAATTTATAAGCTTAAAATACACTGAAGATTGACCGTTTTGCTTGAAAATAGTAAGTTATTGATCATTTATACACATGAGTTTGGTTTTTTTGGTTTTCTGAAAATGTAGTGAACAAGGAGAATGTACACTTTGAAACTAGAGCCCTCAATAATATAATAATATAATCACAATTAATTTTAAGATATTGATAAATTATTGACATATTGAAATAATAAGAATAATTCATATTAATTTAAAATAAGTTAGTTATTTGTTTTACCTATATTAAAGGTATATTATATTATATCATCATAAAAAAAATATTTATATTTGGTTTTGAATTTTAAACTACAGGTATATCACAATAATGAAATGGTAATTTACTTTTATTGTGCTTTAAATTGTAATGCATAGAAATGTTTTATATTTATTTAAAAACATTGAACAAATTAAGGAGCCATTATCTGGCATAATACCATATTATGGTAGTTTGTGATGTATTGTGATATTAATAAATGTTTTCTATAAATAACTGTTTTTCATATAAATCAATAAAAAAATCACTATTGTGAATATTGTATTTGTTAACTGATGGGCTTGCCAAAATTATATGCAATGACATTGTAATCATTTAGATACCACACATTATAGATACATATAGTTAAATTAATTCAGAACTATATTATGAACATTAAAGAAATATTAATAAAATATCAATATACTTCAACCGTTCATTATTACAATACATATTTTAGTAATATATAATGTATAACTTTGAAATTTTAACCTATATTTTTAGTTCCTCTCTAAGATTTTTATGATTTAATTACCTACAGGATAAAATACAAAGTATACAAATAGTTGTATCTCATCTGTTATAAGGTGGGTTGGCACTTTGGCAAAAAATACATTACTAAATACTAACCATAATGTTATATTATTACATATAATAAAATATTTAAAACTTTATTTATATTTTAATCCAAGCCCCAAATATTTTTGCCAACCAAGAAAATAATGATTTCAAATTATTTTTCAAATTTTAGTGTAAAAACTAAAAATGTATTTGTCGGTACATCATTTTTAATTCAAATTTATATTATTTATTATTTATGCACATATATTATGGGTCAACAATAAATAAAACTACATAATATAATGTTCATAATAAATAATAAATATGTACCTAAATATCTAATTAAGTTGCGAAAAAGAAAAAACTCAAAACTAAATAATCTAAATATAAAATATATAAATATTATTTTTAATCCCAGTGTACTTAATACTTTATCGAAAAAAAAAATTGAAAAAAAAAATTTTTAGTTTTTGATCCACTAATCAAATGCCTTGAATTAAGAGAATGTCAACATACATGTGCCTATATCATTCAGACCTTTTGTCTTTTTACCCAGATGGTAACCTGTACTATTATATTATTGTCTATAATATATTATTAAAAATACATATACTTTATTTAATTTAACATAAACCACTTTATTAGTGCCAAATTACCTAATAAAAAAATGCTTAAGTTGCCCAGGCTTATCCACTTTTTTCTAAAATTGT
Organism: Acyrthosiphon pisum; assembly: GCF_005508785.2. Taxonomy (NCBI): domain Eukaryota; kingdom Metazoa; phylum Arthropoda; class Insecta; order Hemiptera; family Aphididae; genus Acyrthosiphon; species Acyrthosiphon pisum. The sequence continues at coordinate 31,295,870 of NC_042494.1, forward strand.
TTTTAAAAATCTAAGCCACTGAAGTTATAATAAAAAAATTAACAGTTAGTCTATGAATACAGCTCTAATAGAATAATGAATAATAGTTTATTGATTGTATAGCGTAATTATATCTGTGATTACTGATTATGCAATTAAATTTTCAACAAAACCATCAATTTTTATTCAATTAAACTCAAAAAATAACAAAATCTGACATTTTTTAGTCTCAATAATTCCCAAAATTAGTCTTGTAATATCTTTTTAATACTATTTGACAATTTTAAACCAACTGAACTTTATAAAGTTTTTATATATCTTATGTATTTTATAACTTTTGTTTCTAGCTTAAGAGGATTGTCTGGGAATGAAGTTATTGTTGCACAGTCTCCAAGTGAACATCCTGTTAATTATGATGCTGGTGCGGATCTATTGCATAAATATCAGACTGAATGGAATCAGCTGCACTTATTAGCCGAAGACAATGCCCATAAAGCTGAGGTTTAGCATATTACAAAATAAAAAGTAATTCATTTAAATTTAAATATTTTGTTAAAATTAAATTACAGGAAGTTAGTGAAATGATTAGTCTTCTACATCATCAAATGAGTGAACAGTGGAAAAAAATGGATACAATCACATCGTGCATGGATTCAATGCCACAATTAGTAAAGAGTATTGAAAATGCCATGAAAGATATGGGTAATTGTTTTCTATAAAATTATTAGTTATCAATAATAATAAACCTATCCTTTTCACAAAATACATCTCTAATTTTAGAAAACATTAAATTATTGATAAATGATGTGGAACACCAGCTGTTGAAGCTAGATGATGTAGTCGAGGAACAGGAACTTCAAGAACAGATGTTGAATGAGCGGTTTCAATTGGCTGTTTACCGATCAAAAAAACTTAAAGAATTAGAAAAAATTAGTGGTACAATCAATTGTGTTGATGTTGTTATTAGTACATAGTTTATTAAAAATGTATGATTTTAGGTGAGCTAGAAGCTGATCACAAAGAGAAAGTAACGGATTTAGAACAAAAGATAAACATCAAACTCAAAGAAAGACAGGAAATTTTCAACCAAGTATTTCAACAAGATATGCGACAGTATATTATATCAGGCATGATTCCCGTGATGAAGAGTTCAAGTGGGTGAAATATAAATTATGATAATTAATAATATTATACATATTTTATGTTCAACCGGGTATCAAGATACCTTGATGACTGTGATTGTGTTATATAGGCAACGGTGGACGTGATGAAGTTTCACTTGAAGACATTGAAATAGAGGACGACACAGATGCACTAGACGAACTTCTAAATTCTTGACGGTTGGTTTTGCACTTGAATGTTATTGTTTAAAGAATGATATATTTTTTTAAGAGTTTTGTCTTCCATGATGTCAGTTTAACTGTGATCTATTATTGAATGTTGTTGAAAAAAGAAATTATTTTTTAATTGTATATTATTGACATATTTATAATTAAAATTATGCATACGTGTTGTAATTATATACCATAATAATCAAAATGTATTAAAAATTATAAACTACAGCATTCCACTTTTATACTCACTGGTTTTATAATTTTATAACTTAGATAGATCACTGTGATCACTTTTTCACTCCTACACAGCACTTATTAGAATATATTCTATAAACGAATCACAATGGTATTAATTATTAAATTAAAATATGTTTTTAAATAATATAATACAACATACTTCTTACTTCCGAGCAATGCTATTTCTTAAATATAATATTATAACTGAGAAGTTATGATTTTATCACACCATTTGATATTTTTTTAGACTCAGACTTCAGTTGTCTTTTTAGTGGGGCAGTAGGTCAGGGCTCAGATGTGGATGCCATAAAGACCTATAAAAATTCCCTAAGAAAATTAGGTGTTTTTACCTAAATAATTAAAATTGTTAACATTTCTATTATAATTTATTGAATTTTAAATTAATATTTATAATAACATTATACATACATTTAATAAACACGTATTTTGACTTTAGTTTGAATTTCAAAACGGGTTTTTCTTTAGAAAAACCATTTTAAAATGTTGTTATAAGTATTTTATGTAATAGGTAGGTAAAATTGAACAAATGAATTGTATTGTTTAATAAACACAATTATTTTATATATAAGATATCAATTTGTTTTGATGATAATATCAGAGAATTTTCAAAAAATAAATATACTACGACATTAGCCAGGGAGAGTCCGGATCTGGTGTCCAGTGTCCACCCTTCTGGGTGCTCTCAATGCTGGCAAACAAAAAGTTATCGCAAAAGCGGCGATTAACAATGAAACAAAAACAAAAATATTTCATTGATATGTTGTGCTGTTGTGGATCGCCAAAATTCAAATATTTTCCAAGATAGGTTCCATTAAACGTTTGAGAACCTCTACAGTATACTACATTACTATATTTACAGTTGATTTGTTGATTATTAAGATATTTAATAACATTAAAACCTGGTGTCGAAATAATATAGTACTCGCATGTTTTAGGTACATGCCTAGTTACCCTATAGCCTATATAGAATAAAACTACAATTATTTATATCTACTTCACATAATAGGCACCTAATGGCTAATATATAATTATCACACTAAATAACATAAACATCGCATAATAAATGAGGTATATAGGTTATAACTTATTAGTTATAGGTACCTATTTAAAGTTTAAGATTTAAATTTAGCATCTACCACTGTCCACTAGTATACATTGACGTTTTGGTATAGCATGTAGGTATACAAAAATTATTGTTTCGATTGTTTGAAGTAACAATTATGTTTACATTTATGTGGAAAAAATATATCATACATATTCATACATATTTAAGTACCTAGGTATTGTTTGTGATTTTCATCTCATAAAATAACTCAACTACATGGAATTTTAATATAAAATATAAATTATTAGTTATATATACTAGCTATTGTATTAGATCTGATTAGTAGATACGATTCCTTATCCCTATTTTATAGCAATTATTAGCAGCTACCTACATATTATGTACAATATACACAAATAATATTTAATATACACCTAGTAAAACGCGTCACGTAAAATTTGTAAAAAGTAAAAACACCAATTTTCAGTCTACATTATAGCATTGATTATAGCTATATTTCACTGTAAAAACCATTTGTACGTCCTCAAAAGACAAAAGTTTAGCGTTTGTGTCGCACTCAGACCAAGAAAACTGGAACCATTTTAAAATCGTGGAACCGTAAAGCTTGTTTAAATTAATTCAAAATCAAAATCGGATCAATATTTTAAAAGTTTGGAACATACATTTTTGGTATTCAGAGGCTGTGCCAGAAATTTTTATTGGAAGGGCAATACCGGGCCAAATTTTTTTCTGCTGAGGCATTTATGTATGGTTACTCGATCACCCATTAATTTGTTTATAACATAATATTTTCAGGAAAGTATTTCTTAGAATGTTTTCTGTATAATATGCTTTATTTCTAAATAAATAATCAAAAAAATACCTATACCATATTATTATTACAAATGTACTACAATAAAACTTTAAATTTCCTCCATTTTCTTTTATTTGTAAGTAACAATAGATAACTTTTTATTTTTTAATGTATGAGATTTTAAAAAGTGTGAAGTTAGTATTAATTTTATTGACTATTTTTATTTCTAAATGTGCAAAAAAACTAAAAAGGTATATTTAATCTAAATATAACAATCAAACTTAATTTATCTAATCTAATCAGTGATGACATAACAAATTAATAAAATGCATTTTCAGACTAGATTAAAATTGTCAACATTAAATTATAGGGGTGCAATGGAGGGGCTAAATCAAATGTATGGAGTGACTTGCCCACCCTTGCACCAGTGTAGCGCTACCCCTGTTAGTTTTTAATTCTTCATAGATTTATTGTTTCTTTTTGATTTTATTAAAGGTATTTAAAAAAATAGTCGGTTCTCTTTATGTAATAGTTACCTACTAATTACAATTTACATGTTTTCTTCATTAATAATGAATAATAAAATGCAGAGTGTTATCGTGTTGGCATAATATACTTTTACAATAACAAAATAAAATATGTGCACCTATACAAGTATAATATTTAAATCTTAATACATATGATGAAAGCATTTTAGGCACCTACCTATATTATGTAGGTTAGGTACCTAGGTATATTAATATTACAATTTTAATGATAATGTACATTTTTTAAGACTTAAAAGTTATGTTTGAAAAGGTTTCGTATTTTCAACATCTAGGCAACCGAAATCCAAACGGTTAAGTTAGGTTTATTCATCGAGGTTCCAGTTTTTACGGTTTGCAGCTTATATACCACATCAAGTAAAATACGACCGCACAAATTGATCTGATCGTGTTTTCAGGTGACGAGGAACAAAATAATATCCGACGGTTGAAAACGATACACGTGTGATATACGTGTGTAAATAAACAGAGATTATATTTTAATATTTCATATAGATTTGCAATTATATCCAACAATCATCACGTCCGAACGAGCAAAAATCCACGTCCTGCAATACGGGTGTTTCGTCTATTCATCATCACAGATTACAATACCTAATTATTATAAATACCTAGGTACCTATTATATAATGTTACAGTGGTTGAATTGGAGTGGTCTGAGGGGGCGGGTTGGAGTGCTCCTTCTAATATGTAATTATAATTTATATCCTAATTAATAGGAAATTTAAATATTCGGATACTTCCGCAATTTTGTTAATAATTTTTTTATCCCTCATCTACTTTTTATCCAATTCAAGCACTGCAGATACTGTAGGTACCTTATTAGTTATTATATACGTTATATACCTACGTGCTACTTACATGAAATATCTTCATCGTATAAAAAATATTGTTTTTTTTTCTTCAAACAATATCAGACGTGAATTATTTATTGGTTTTATTTTACGGTGCTGACTGGTTCCGACAGTGCCAACGTGTTGTGTTAACGAATAGGTATGGCGCCTCGGAGTAGATTTTAAAATAATTCCGCTCTTATTACTGCCCTTCTACACATTACCAAAAAATAAATTATTATAACCAAATTGTTACAATATTTTAATTAATACCTATATTATATAGGTGTATTGAGTGTATACACATATATACAGCACTGATATATCTATACACAGTCACACAGGTGTAAAAACTCCGCACCACTTAATTGTATTCACTGTACACTAAAAAAAAACTATGAAAACATATTAAAAGAAACTTTTTTTCAATCAAACGGATTATTTTATCATATATGAGTATCTTAAAATTGTAAATTGTTTGTGCCTTTTAAAATACTCATAACTTGTTTTAAAATTAAATATAAAAAAAAAACCAACAAATTTCGCTATATAATATTCTTACTTCTACATTTGATAATAGGTCAATTTACTCTAATTTTCAAACTAACGGAGCTACACGTGTTCTGCTGAGTGTAAAATTTACCATGTTACGCACTTGTAAGACGGAGCAACACATGCGGCCACGCGGGGTTGCGTACTCTTAAGGAATATTAATCGGCGATACTAAAGCGCTTCTAGAAAAAAAGGTGTATCCGTGAACCGTCAATAACCAATATTATATCATAAAAATTAAAAAAGCATAGTACAAAATATATTAATTGTTAGTCAATATTATTATGATTGATTGTAAAAAAATTTCTAATAACCGGGCCTGTCCTGAATTTTTATCTTGAACACGATCCTGAATTTCAGTTCTTAGTGTACCCACGAGTTAACCCCTCCATAAAACATTTTGTTTCCGAGTACCTACCTATACCCCATTCAGGAAATGATTTTAAAATGTCATTAATTTTTAGACTTACACATATGTTTACACATTTACACTTATACAAGTTCTGAGTACACAACTTACTCTTCGGCCAGCGTTTGTTGTTACATTATGACCAGAATTTCTTATTGGCATGGTAGGATGAACAGCTCTAAGAACATACCATTACATCCACTCGTACCATTTCATCCCATTCACATATTTTACATTAATTATCAAATGTCGTATAAAATGTTATTCCTGCATTTACAATCATTACATCGATTAAGCCAATTGATTCTTCAATATTTCTAACCACTGTACGCATACCTGTATACCAATTATACACAACAATTATAACATTATTAAGATCAGCTAAATAATTAAATTTACATTAATAGAATCATTAACATCCATTTAATACCTATGGAAAACTCGTGTTTTTTGGTCACACCAAGTAAAAAGATTTTCTTTTATGACTCCATGTCTCCATCAAACGATTCATTCGTTCATTCCAGCTGGAATCACTATTGCTCCAGCTACATTTCTATAGACTTCTAGTTATTTCGTAACCAATTCCTGAAGAAGATCAAGTAATCAATACAGCTTTTGACTTTAACGACAATAACTGTGTCGGCAATGAAATCTATGTTCCTAAAAAACAGATACCTATTGAATAAATATATTATATTATATAACTTTATAGGTCTTAACACAAACATAGATAGAATAGATTGGAAACAGGAGTCTTGTCAACGGGACCAAGGACGTAGCCAAAGGGGGGATCCATGGGGTCCGGACCTCCCCCCCACCCACGAAATGTCATCGACGAAATTTTTTTTAGAATCTGAGTGGAACGAAAATGCTAGTATTTTTACAATGATTTTTTTTGTACTGGTAAACCTAATAATTAATTATAATATGTTATGGAAAAAATTACAAAATAATACGGTTAGCACACACATAAATATATATATAGGTACTCGTATGACGTATAGGTACGTATACCATATAGCTGGGTATGAGGTAGGTACATATATATATATATATAAATATATACATAGACGATAAATATAAATTAAAAACTATAAATTCCATAATAACCATGTTGATAAGAAATGACACAGTACTAATTAGACAATTAGTAGGTACCAAAGTTAAGATAGATTTGTAATATAATAATCATGATTTTCCTTTATCATCTGACTAGATCGTAAATTTTATCTTTTATTGTTATACTAATCGTATCGCGTATACAATTTAAAGCAAAATGCCAAAATATAATATTATACCATACTCGTCTGTCGTCAGTCGATGTTTGTCTACTTTCATATAAACGTACCTACGGTAAATTTTATTTCATTTTATTTCTGTGCTCGTTTCTGTTTCATTTTTTGTTTTTAAATAATCAAATATGAAGAGAGCAGCACTTGACAATTTTTTTAAACCAAAAAAACCATTTACTGGTGCGCTTTTAAATCAATATGAAAGTCAAGAACATAATCAACCAGTGTGTTTAGATGGTTTTATTTTACATAGAAAAAAACGTCGAAAAACTAAAAAATCTCACCATTTATTTTGAAGATAAAATTAGTGAAAAAATATAGCAAGTGAGTATTTACTTTGGTGTGAAAAGTGGAAAAATAATGAAGAAACCCCTACAGATATTATGGCTATTTTAGACTCGTGTGATTCGACTTTTTACCCAAATATAAACCATTTGTCACGAGTTTTGGCAACCCTCCCAGTATCTACAACTGAAGTTGAACGATCATTTTCAACTTTAAAAAGAGTAAAAACACTACTTCGAAACCAAATTGGAAATGACCGTTTAACAAGGCTGCAGACTCTTTTATCCGTTCATTGGGAAATATCAGTTTCACCAAATGAAGTGTTGAATATAATGGCAAAATCAAAAAGAAAATTATTATTATAAATTATAATTTTATTATATCTATGTTATATTTATACCTACATTTTTTTTATTTATAAGATACATTTTTTTTACAATATGTACATAATATAGCAGTCTGTAGGTCATTATGAATTTAATTTTTGATTGATTAATAAGAATGGTTAAAATTATTTATTATTTTTTTGACTTGACTTGACACCCCCCCCCCCACCCCCCCAAATAAAATCCTGGCTACGTCCCTGAGCGGGACACTTATAATTTTGCGAGTGACCAGATTAATGATTAACAATGTAATTATAATAGTAGGTAAACTCTATAAACAACGTTCCATCGAGATACCAACCACCCAGTTTTTCCAACGCCAATGCTCTTTAGTTTTACGGCCGAACACTAGCTGTCATTTCACTAATTCATTACACATGACCTTAAATAAAAACAAAAATGTATCATAATATTATATTTCAACTTCATATAATCAATCGAACTAACAATTGAGCCCTCGATATACCCCATTTGAGACGCCCTTGTTTGCAAAACTGGGCAAGTTAACCAATTTTTTCAACCAGTTAAAGTTAAGTTATCCTAAAATAAAAAATAACTTAGCTAAGTTAAAGTTAGTTTTATAAAGTTACTGAATTTGAGTAACTAAGTTAAGTTATAAATTTTCATGAAAATAATAACTAAGTTAAGTTACTTTTATTTTTTTAAATACCTTTAACTTACTCATAAACGTTTTTTTATCTCATCGGAGGAAAACAACTAGTTTTGATATAAAGTAAAACAAATTAATAACAAATGCACAGGCTATATTATTTTATAGTCTTTATATTTTATTTCAGTATCGGCACTCGGTACTATAACACATTAATGTTCAAAGGATTACATTGACAAATGACTAAATTTACTGTTGGAACTTGGAACTTTCGTAGTTACACACTCACACCAGTTGACACACTACTACATAAGCTGATATGATATTAATATATTATATAATATAGAGACTTATAAAGTTGACAACAATTAATTCGTACACAAATATATATATATAATAATAATAATAGGTAGGTACCGTATTATATTTTTATCAATAACCAATAAATTAATATGGGAATAATGTATATTGTGTGCTGAATACAAAAAAGTGGCGTGATTTAATTTGTAATTTTCATATTATATAAATCATGATTTAGTCACTATTATACAATAGAAACGATTTTCTATATTATATTATGCATTTACAATTAGGTACTAGTTTCATCGTTTCTTCGGATTTTTTTTTGCACCACTATTCTTAACTCGTTAGTATACCTATGTAAGTTCTAAGAAAAGAAAAAAAACGTCCCCCGGTAAAGTAGTTTTATAGCAAAAAATGTGGCAAGTTAAATCTTCCCAGTTGTCGCGATTGTCTCCACCTCAAGTTTGGATTCAGATAGTTTGCTCGAAAAAAGGTATGTAGGTACCTCGTACACCACGACCACATGAGGCCGACTCAATCCGTGCCTATATATATATATTATACTATATATTATTATTTAGAGTGTAGAGATGTAGGGTTACATATGCAAAAATATATTCAATTAAATAAAATCCATCATTGAATAGGTATAGTTAATGAAAGTATAATATATTAACACATAAATACACAATTATATTGTATTATATTATTATAATTATTATTTTAATTTACGTTAAATTTTTTTTTCCTTAGATTATTTCAAACTACAAACTTCTAAAAATAGTAATTTTTTTAACAATGTTTGGTTTATTTTAATAACTTACTATTTATGGCTAAACAAGATTAGGTGTCTAGTGAGTATGAATCACATTTTTTCTACTCTTTGTATCACCTACTTTGTACTACGATTACCTATTTAATTTTCTAAATTAGTAACACCGTTTATATTTTTCGGTTTTGACACATCGTTTTGACAACACCATGATATAGCTGTAAACGCAGTCCGCTTAAACTAAACAATCAGAACAAACATACAAAATATATTAAAATAGTTACAAGTGTGAAATCCTATAAAGTAGCACTATCAAATATTCAAATCACCATTATACAATGAGAATTACAATGAATTCTAAAATTAAATTAAAACTGTATTAGAATGATATAATTGTTATAGATAAAATACCTATATATCGTTTAAAATGCTACAGTTTTAAATTGTTTCCTGCTTCTAATATTATATTTATGGTATTTTAAGAAAATTAGCATGCGATAATGCGAGTTATTATGATAAAAAAAAACGTGGGAAATCACTCTGTTGTAGGTGTCGAGTATTCGAGGTAATTTGTTTTTCTATGCATTTCGTGGTATAAACTTAATCTAAGTAGGTATAGGTAAGTAGGTTTTTTGAAAAACTCATAGCGTAGTTATAGAAATAATAATATATGTAGTATGTACTATATATAGTGGTGTTAAGTCTCAAGTCCCAACAAATTATATTATTTTAATCACAGCAAAGTAACTAAAATCGTTACTTTTATAGTTTTAATATCCAACTGTATACAAATTTCAACTTGAATTTGTATACTGTATTTATAACTCTTGTGCGGAAAATTGTAAGGGAATTTTCAACTAAAAAATAATTGACATAATTGATTTGCATGATTTAAAACTATATGTTTAATTTGATTAAAATCATATACATACTTGTTCATTGACATTGGAAAATAAGTAGTAGATAAAACACGTATGGAATATTTCTGATGATATTGATATAAAAAGTTTGAAGTTCATTGGAGATAACAATGAAAAACCATTGAAACAATTACTCTAAAGTATAAAAATAATTGTGTAAGTACCGGCATATTTATGCAAACTGAAGTAATTTAACCATTATTTGTAAGATGGATAGTAATGTTATTAATGATGACACAGAAGCTATTTGATAAAATAATACTGGTTGAATTATTTTGTGCATATATTTCATGTTCCTGTAAGAAAATATTTATAGAAGGTATAAATAAAGTTCATATAATTTATTTATTATTATATTATTTTCAATAGCGGTAAAATACTAAAAATTACCTACTTATATTTGAAATTTTAATATTTCAATTACTACCTATTGAACAATTAAACAAAATGCAGCTTAACTATTTAATAGTAAAGTTGTAAACATAAAGTATAGTGTAAACACTAAACGTATAAAAGATTAACAAAAGTCAGTGAAATTGTTCTTCATTTCCATAACAGGGCATAACATTAATACCATTACCTCCGAAGTCACTCTTCGGCCATTGTATTAGCTAACCTAACCGTCCAGACCCAGTATACACCGCCAACGACAACACTGCAGGGCAGTGACTACATGCACAGAATGAGTACCTAATAAGCGTCCTAAGTCATGAAATGGAAAAGGGTGGAAAAAAGATAGGCTCACACCGTGTCCCTGACCAACCTGCAAAACGATTGCGTCGGTGCCGATAGTGAGATAGCTCTTTACAATTTCAAAAATCACCTGGGACCTGAAAAGGACTACCTACTTAAATACAAAATTTGGGTCAGCAAAAAAGTCAAAATGTGCCATATTACAGCGGTTAAGTTAGGTCTCTTAACAGATTAGAGACTCTCTAATCTGTTAAAATGGAACCAAAACAATACAAATAGTCGCGTAAAGGTTAAACACAGATCACTCGGATCTTTATATTCAATATGAAACCTAAGGGGTACATATGAAGTATTTTCCACTAAATTCGATCACAAAATAAAACGAAAAATTGAACGAAATTCGCGGTCACTTTTTCACAATAAAAATAACTTGTACATAGCAACAGCATTCAACAACTTATACTGCGCGATTCTGTTAACCGAAGCCCCGTTTGAATGATATGATTTAGAACATGGAGAGGCCCTTATTTTCAGCGTGTGTGATTTTAAATCAGGTTATTGGCATGGGGAAAATGACACTAAGTCACAGATCACGATTGTTAATGTGTTTTCGCACGACCTAATCGGGTCTGTACCGCAGTTTAAAAGGCTGAGACACGATTGAGCATAAAACACCTTTTTTGCGACACGATTGAGCATAAATTGTCGGCGTATCAAAGGAAATTGAAATACAAAAGAAAACCAACACGATTGAGCATAAAATACTCTGCAACGTTGCCATTTTCAATTTTGAACTGTATTATATAAAAAATATTTATTTAAATAATTATGATGATTCAAAATATAACATGGCAAAAAATATCATGTTTTCATAGTCAATATGTAATATACCTAGTCACATTATTCAAAATATTTATAAATCAATAATAGTCTCAATAGTAGTCACATTATAATACAGTATATAGATCTTTTGGCTAATAATGAAATAATCATAATAATAATAATATAGTTATGACTTATGAAAATAATAAAATCAAAATATTTATAAGTCAATAATAGTCTCAATAGTAGTCCGGAAATAATTTATTAATTGATAACATTGTCGATAAAGCTGAGGGGCTCGGCTCACGGCTCGCGTCAGCTAGTATGATCTAGATATCATAATAATTGGTGTAATAATACGCGAAAATAATAAATTACAAAATTTTGACAATGTGAATTTGGCAACATCGCATAAAATATTCTATGCTCAATCGTGTTGCTAAAAAGGTCTATGCTCAATCGTTTTATGCTCAATCGTGCTTTACCGGTTTAAAAAGTAATCCAATGAATTTCATACGTCTTATAAATTAGGTCTTAAAAGGATACCTGAATACCTATAGACGACTTTGCCTAAGTATAATTGGACGGTATTGTAATTTTTTCAAAAAATTTAAAATTCATGTGACCATTTGAGCCGTTTGGAAAAAGTGCTTGAGCGACTGAAACGTTATGGTCTGTCCTGTTATCCAAAAAAAAAATTTCACTACAACAGTGATTTATTTTTTGGGCCACGTGGTTGACACGAAGGTATAATATGTATTCATAAATTAAATCACGGATTTTAAATATTGAAACCGATAACCTTTTTAACGTTACATGACAAAATATAAGTATATTTTTAAAGTAGGCCTAATTTTCAAACAGTTTCTTAATTTTGATCCATTCACTTATCTATCAATTTATTAATTCATTAAATTTGAGTAAGTAGATACCCAGCAAAGTAATATAAAAATTAGTGAATATATAAAATATAATGATAAACTATGTAAATTAATTTGGAATCATTATAGGTACCAAATATTAAGATATCCTAATAATATTATCATTATTTTATAAAATATGCAACTTACATGCAATTATTGTGCATTCCATACGACATGTCCAAAAAAGTGCAAATATACATTTATACTCTATAGAATTAATACATTATGAAACATATATTTTTTCATTGGGATATTGTTTTAAGTAAAATATTAAATACATTACCTATCTATATAGATATAAAAATACGAGTTTATAAATTTGACTCATAATATTTTTATAAAAGGCAATGTTAGTGTATGTGTAAATAATTCACTGCCAAATCTATCGCACTCGTGGTTCTGAAATTCTGTAGGTACATAGGTAATCCTAAGGCCGAATATATGCACCTCAAAGTCAAATATTATTAAATTTTGTATATTAAAGAGAGGCTCACATATTTGTTGGATCATGAAAAACTAAAATTTTTTCGGTTGTTCAAGGTTGCCATTGCTGGTTACTAAAAATAAAATAGTTATTACAATTTACAATAATTTGAAACATGTTATATTTTATATTTGGTCAAATCAAATCATACGTAGTTTACATTTAACGGAGCTTATAAGAAGGGGTAAATCCATGGGATTTTAATCTGAAATGGGTAACGCTATGCAGAATTTAGTAATCAATTAACTCAGAAAGACTGTAAATACTTACATATTTAGGTACTATACAATATACATCTAGTAAGTAAGTTTGAGTCTAAACTTACTCTACCACTTTTTGTTGATCCTTAATCAAAATCTTCACATCTAGGACTTTTGATTCATCGTGTCTAACTATTGACATTCGGTTACCTGAATGCAATACATTGTTATATTATAGGTAGGTAGGACACGTATGTAGTTACTTAAAATATTTTATAAATAAAACGGAATTTATAACTTACTCATACATTGATTCTTTACGTTGCCAAGTGTATTAAACGAATATTCAATAGCCTTTAACTGATACGCGGTTGCAATACAGATTACAATTATAAATACATCAAAAATCAATGTAACATGAGCCCAAACAAACATTATTGTACATTCCATAGTGTAAAACATTGTAAAATTGTCATTGTAGAATTTATCGGTCACTGGATAAATTACATTAATTATGTTTAAGTGGTAATGGTAAATCTCATTTCTCCCCTTTACTATTGTGTAAGAGTTTTTTACAGCGAACGGTGTCAATATCCAAAATAAAACATTCACAAACCACAAAACTATAAAAAATTCCAAAACCAATTCCAATTTCTTTCGACCATTCTCATGTATACGTCGGCTGTAATACTTATATGATAAACCTTCGGCGAACGTTAATTGTATACATTTCCATATGATATCTGAGTAATAAATTATGTAACTGTGTTTATAAATTGTAACCATACCTATCACACACAACCAGAAACATCTCATTCCCTCAATTATGTCGCTTAGGCAGCAGTATATGCTCACAATTAACCCAAATAGCGTCATAGTGAAAATAAATATTTGTATTGCAGCTATACATTTAAAAATGTTGTAACCAAACAATTTTGGACTGCGTGGGTTGAATAATTGGTAGAATCCGATAATTTTCAATAATCTTGTATCCATCATAAATTTATGCTCGTTTTTCAATTTCATAGTTAATGTCGCATCAAAACCTAATATTAAACAATAATTATATTGGTATAAATGTATAATAAATGTAGCAAAATAATATGTAAAAGAATTTTTGTTGTAATATTTGATTTATAACTTACAACTAATATAATCATGATAATAATTCTATTACAATTTTAGTTTTATTTTATAAATAAAGTGAATATTATCAGAAAGTCAGGAACCATACCAAATATTATAATAGCTAATAAGTAATAACATATTTTACGTATTGTAAAGTTAAAATATTATTTAATTAAGTTTAAGTGATTGTCAAGTGTTACTGCTGGGTAGCTAGGGGAGTAGCCTACAAGTCAACTGTATAATCCAGCTCATATGCTTATTGTAACTACTATTACAGATTGTATTTTTTCAAATAAATGTTAAAAAAAAAAGTTTAAGTAATACTATTTAAATTCTTTGTGCACCTACCTAAGCCAAATATTATAATTACAATTTACCGTTTTCATTTTGTTAGAAATAAAGTCAATTGAATATTAGGTAGGTATATGATAATAATAATAAGAATAACATTGTTTATTGTGGATAAAATTTGAATTAAATTTTAAATAAAGCAGCTCAAGAGAATAAAGGTAGGTAAGTGGATGTCACTCTGCTGTACAGTAGGTTACAAGAGGGTCACTGTTATGAATGATGTTAAATTTGAATTCAATAATATAATATCATTGTATAAGAAAAAGATTCTAAGCGAAAACGGTCAGTCAGCCTATGATATTACTATAAGTATAGGTATATTTGATATAAAGGCGAAAAAGTTATTAATATATAATCTATTTACGTGGAATCTTGTTTCAAATTTTCAGTCCTTAGCTATAAAGTTGAATATTTTATACATTTTAAACTACAAAATTTTTATTAAATTTTAAATGTGAAAAAGTTTGTCAAAATTTGAACTTTAAATGCTTATAAAAAAAATTGTGCTTGTGTATTTTTAATATTTTTCAACTGCTATTGTAACAACATATCGGGATCCTTGCATTAAATTTTCACGCTTTTTACCCAACAAATAAAATATTATTGATATTTATAGAAAAAAAAAAGCTAAAACAATAGAAAAATTACAATTTCCGTAAACAGATCAAAAAGAATCAAATTATTTTCAAAATTGTATGGTGTATAAAAATGCTAATATAAACATTCAGTGAAATTTTCAAGTATCTACAGTCATTCGTTTTTTTAATTACAACAAAATAAGAAAATCGTAACATGAGAAATCGAGTGAATATATTTGAATATATGAATTTCAAACACTCATAAAAATTTAATTTGACTTGCTTGTAGACATTTTTTTTTTTTTGAAAAAGGTAGACAAACTTATGACGAATCTTGTATTACATTTTCAAATCTTAGATTTAAAAAGAAAATTTTTCATGAATTTCTAACTCAAAATAATTTTCGTAAATTTTACGTATTTGTCAATATTTGAAATTTAAATGCTTATATATAAAAAAAAAATTGTGACTATGGAGTTTCAATATTTTTCATCTGTCTTTGAAACATTATATTATGAGCCTTCTATCAATTTTTCAAGTTTTTCTACGCAACAAATTTTTTTTTTTTGATATTTATAGAATAAAAACCTAAAAAAAAATTATAAATTGAAGATGTTTGTAAACAGCTCAAAATAAGTCAAAATATTTTGAAAATGCTATGGTGTATAGAAAATGCTAATATAAACATTCAGTCAAAATTTCATATATTTACAGTAATTTGTTTTAGTTACACCAAAAATCAAAATCGATTTTGCGTATAAATTCCTGTTTTTCCTTAATTTTTCTTTTGTTTTCACGGCGCCTTTGAAAACTACTGGAAAACTTTTGACCCCTTATAGTACCAGCTAGATTCATATCAGAAAAGATTTTGTTGAGGAAAATCCAATCACTTTACTGTCCCAAAAGGTGATGAAAGACCAAAAAAAAAATTTAAAAAAACACATCATTGTAAAATCAATATATTCATCGCTCCGATCACAATCTAAAATTAATAAATAAAAAACAACTTTTAAAATAGGTAATAATATGTTTTATTTAAGTTCCATCCGTCGTTTAGCGAAATATGTAAAATATGATGGAGATAGAACTTTTGCAAATGGGGAATCAGGTCTACGAAATGTTTGGATTGTTTGGAACGTTTTTTTGCTCGCCTGAAAAGTTGTCATTTTGGTGATAAGTGATTTGCAAATTAGGTTGATGATATGATAAGTCGGTATTATCAAAGAAGAAATCAGTAACTATAATAAATTATCAAAAAATGATAGGTATTAATCTAGAAGATCTTGGGGAAGCCCAAATTCTCGCCGGGGAGGCAGCTGCCTCCCCTGCCTCCCCAGTGCGCACGCTTATGATGCTAAGTGCATATTATCAGCGAAATACTGCACAACCATATTATAAATTGGTTTTAATTAATGATTTGAGAAGATCTTTATGCAAGCACTATTGTTAAGGGGTTCAATATAATGCATATTTACACTTTTCACTCAGAAAATAAAAGACGAATTTGTGCTAGTTTTAAAACAATAACACTCGTATCTAAACTGACCTAATTTTTTTATACTTTGCTGATTATTTCATATTTAAATTATGTATACAAATAATGGTCTCAAAGGGGAGTAGTATGTTTGGTATGTTCTG
>NC_042494.1:31314063-31315349 GCF_005508785.2 Acyrthosiphon pisum
TCATATATTGACAAAATACGTAAAAATGACGAAAATTTGCAAATTATTTTGAGTTAGAAATTCATGAAAAATTTTCTTTTTAAATCTAAGACTTGAAAATGTAATACAAGATTCCTCATAAGTTCGTCTACCTTTTTCAAAAAAAAAATGTCTTCAAGCAAGTCAAGTTTAATTTTTATGAATGTTTGAAATTCATATTTTTACAACATTTGATATTCACTCGACTTCTCATGTAACGATTTTCTTATTTTATTACAATTAAAAAACGAATGACTGTAGATGCGTGAAAATTTTACTGAATAAATATTAGCATTTTCTATACACGAAAAAATTTTTAAAACAATTTTGACTCTTTTTGAGCAGTTTACGGACATTGTCAGTTTTCAATTTTAGATTCTGAGTGAGGTGTCGTGACCATTTAAATTAAATATTCCTTAATTACCCTAAATATAACGTCAAGTAAGTAAGTGTCACTAATGGGTGGCTTCTTCTTCAAACAATCCATGTTTTTTAAACTCTTATCTTATACGCTTATTATGCAAAATGTATAGATTGTGTATGTGCATTTGTAAAATAAAAAAAAAAAAAAAAGATTCTGAGTGGAACGATGAATGTATTGATTTTACAATGATGTGTGTTTTTTTTTTTATTTTTTTTTGTGTCTGTCATCACCTTTTTTTTTTTATTAATGAGTAAAAGACATCTACAATCTATACAATGTGTACATTAATTAGATGAGATAAAAGAATACAAAACAAGTAACAATGAATATTATGATTATGGGGAGTTACCCAGTGGTAACACCCAGCACGTGAATAACATTTTAATATAGTAACAGATTATTGTTATCTTATTTACTATCTCCAAGTGGAGTGTAAATGTGTGATAAATTATAATGAGCAGTAATTGGTATGACGGAGATAATTATGGAGAAATAATACCTTTAGCAATCAGTGAATTTAGTACAGAGGAGAGGAGGGAGATGAGGGGATCGATTAGTGATCTCAAATTAGAAATAAAACTAGAAACAATTTCGCCGACTTGATTGGGATGTGGACTTTGATTTCTGGTGGCTTCTGCGTATGATTTGTGTGTGGTTTGATGAGGATTGGAAATCGGGCCTTTCCGAGGGACTTTCGGATAGGCTTTTTTGAAAGCGGCTTTGAATGCCGGGCAGCTCTTGTAATTGGAGGTGTGGTCCTTGTAGCACAAGGCGCATTTGGCAGGACTGCTGCGGTCTTTGGTGCAGTCCTCCGTGTGATGGTCTTCCCCGCATTTGACGCATC
>NC_042494.1:31315399-31327804 GCF_005508785.2 Acyrthosiphon pisum
TGCAGCTATACATTTAAAAATGTTGTAACCAAACAATTTTGGACTGCGTGGGTTGAATAATTGGTAGAATCCGATAATTTTCAATAATCTTGTATCCATCATGAATTTATGCTCGTTTTTCAATTTCATAGTTAATGTCGCATCAAAACCTAATATTAAGCAATAATTATATTGGTATAAATGTATAATAAATGTAGCAAAATAATATGTAAAAGAATTTTTGTTGTAATATTTGATTTATAACTTACAACTAATATAATCATGATAATAATTCTATTACAATTTTAGTTTTATTTTATAAATAAAGTGAATATTATCAGAAAGTCAGGAACCATACCAAATATTATAATAGCTAATAAGTAATAACATATTTTACATATTGTAAAGTTAAAATATTATTTAATTAAGTTTAAGTGATTGTCAAGTGTTACTGCTGGGTAGCTAGGGGAGTAGCCTACAAGTCAACTGTATAATCCAGCTCATATGCTTATTGTAACTACTATTACAGATTGTATTTTTTCAAATAAATGTTAAAAAAAAAAAGTTTAAGTAATACTATTTAAATTCTTTGTGCACCTACCTAAGCCAAATATTATAAATACAATTTACCGTTTTCATTTTGTTAGAAATAAAGTCAATTGAATATTAGGTAGGTATATGATAATAATAATAAGAATAACATTGTTTATTGTGGATAAAATTTGAATTAAATTTTAAATAAAGCAGCTCAAGAGAATAAAGGTAGGTAAGTGGATGTCACTCTGCTGTACAGTAGGTTACAAGTGGGTCACTGTTATGAATGATGGTAAATTTGAATTCAATAATATAATATCATTGTATAAGAAAAAGATTCTAAGCGAAAACGGTCAGTCAGCCTATGATATTACTAAGTATAGTTATATTTGATATAAAGGCGAAAAAGTTATTTATATATAATCTATTTACGTGGAATCTTGTTTCAAGTTTTCAGTCCTTAGCTATCAAGTTGAATATTTTATACATTTTAAACTACAAAATTTTTATTAAATTTTAAATGTGAAAAAGTTTGTCAAAATTTGAACTTTAAATGCTTATAAAAAAAATTGTGCTTGTGTATTTTTAATATTTTTCAACTGCTATTGTAACAACATATCTGGATCCTTGCATTAAATTTTCACGCTTTTTACCCAACAAATAAAATTTTATTGATATTTATAGAAAAAAAAAGCTAAAACAATAGAAAAATTACAATTTCCGTAAACAGATCAAAAAGAATCAAATTATTTTCAAAATTGTATGGTATATAAAAATGCTAATATAAACATTCAGTGAAATTTTCAAGTATCTACAGTCATTCGTTTTTTAATTACAACAAAATAAGAAAATCGTAACATGAGAAATCGAGTGAATATATTTGAATATATGAATTTCAAACACTCATAAAAATTTAATTTGACTTGCTTGTAGACATTTTTTTTTTTTTTGAAAAAGGTAGACAAACTTATGAGGAATCTTGTATTACATTTTCAAATCTTAGATTTAAAAAGAAAATTTTTCATGAATTTCTAACTCAAAATAATTTGCAAATTTTCGTCATTTTTATGTATTTTGTCAATATATGAACTTTAGATGCTTATAAAAAAAAATTGTGACTTTGGATTTTTAATTTTTTTTCATCCGCCTTTGAAACAATATAATAAGAACCTTCTATTAAATTTTCAAGCTTTTTTAACCAACAAATAACATTTTATTGACATTTATAGAAAAAAAAAATTAAAAAAATGTAAGCTACAAATGTCCGTAAAGAGCTCAAAATAAGTCAAAATATTTTGAAAATGTTATGGTGTATAGAAAATATATTTTTGTCAAGCAAATAATATCAAATTTAATTTTTATATATATAATTCAATAAATAATTTGATTATTATTAATAATTACACTTACCAGACAGATTAAATGGTTTTACTAGTAGTATTTATCGCTAACACAGTAACACCTATACGTAAAACTTCTTCGGGAAAATGTCACTTGTAAGTACAAGCGGTCTTACGATACTAACTATACAATTCTATAACCTCGATAAATTGTCTATGATGGCTTTTGATTGACTGGATTGCTGCCATGCAACTTAAATATCTACCTAATTTATAATTCATATTTGATTATATTGCCTTATTTTACTACACAGTAAAATGTACAATATTATAGGTTCCCGAGAAAAAGGCTTCGTGTTCATAGGCTACCGACTAAGTTAATATTCTATTAGATACTGACCTGCATTATGACCGTAATAATAAGTTACCGGTATTATAAATTAAGTTCGTGTCTACTAGTTTATATAATATGCAGATATTATATCGCTTTACCAGAGTCGGTGCTGGTGTAGGAGTAAACTACCTTTATGGTGGAAATAAGAGGGGTGCAATAATTTTTATTAAGATATCTCTACACTATAATTATCAACGTTATAGTATACAATATGTCAATATTGTAATAAAAAAATATTTCTAAATAAAAACACGGAATAACTAATAACGACGGACAATTCCTACATAATTGAAGAACATTTCAATATTACAATAATAAGGCAATTATAAGACTCAAACTTTAATTTTAAAAAATCAGAAACTTATAATATACAAAACAAAAACCATATATAATATAATTTCTCCTTTTTTTTTTTTTTTTTTTTTTTTTCGTGTTTGAACCGACGGCGCCGCGGGAATTGCTTTCGCATTACTTCCGCGACGCAAAAAATATAATTTCTCCTACCATTACAATAAAATACTGGACACTTATCGTAACTCGTGTGGCCTAAGAAAATATATAGGTATAATTCTATGACAGTCTACGTCGAAAACAAAGTTTATCAAATTAATACAATTATTAATAACACTGCAAGTATCAACTCAAACAAAAAAAATCAATCATAACTACAACAACATCAGTGGCACCAAATGCATCAAACCAAACAACAAATTCAACTACAAATAGAACACCAAGTGCATCCACGTAAAATATAATGATTATTCCAACCACAAAAACCAGCAAAAATACAACTATAAAAATATAACAACACACATTACCTCAACCACAACATTATCCAGTCCAAAATTATCAATTTCTTGGAATCCGCTCTTAGATTTATATAAAGCGGGTCCCGGTGCCAGTTTTTCAAATTTTCCACAATTCTATAAAATTTGAAAACTCAATTTTATATTTTAGTTGCTACCTCAATTATAAGACTTCTTCACTAATCTACTACCCGATAACTATTTAGGGGTGGTTGATATGGTGTATTATATCGAAAAAAATCACTTTAAGGGAATAATTCTCAAGCTTTATAGAATTGTCGGATTTTGATGACTATTTTTTTTGTCTGAAAGAAGAAGTCTTCCTACAGCCCGCAGCGATCTCTGATTTTGTATTTTATTTTAAATAATAGTAAAAAATAATTTATAAAAAAAGCTAAAAATTGTTTTTTTTAAAGACTTATAATTAAGTTTGAGATGAAAATATCGAAAAAAGAAGTTCGATGCGGGCTGTAGAATATTCTCCTCTATCAATAAAAAAAATTATTAAATTTGGTTAACTCTACAGGATACTGGCAGGATCATTATTCCCGTAAACCGTGTTTTTGAGGACAAAATCGCATTGGCACCGGGCGCCTTAATATAAATATATATAATATTAATAGTTTTCACAATTCTAGCATTCATAGAAGATGCCAATAAAATGTTTTTCTCTAATTGTTTTATTCTTGTTCCTCATTATTAAAAAAATAAATTGGAATTATAAATTTCATTAACCTTCAAAAATACAAACTAGATCTAATTTACAAATATAAATTATCCTGCATGTTGAAGATCAAACCATTTTTTCTACTATAAAACGCCACAGCCCACCGCATTTACACATACAGAAAAAATAACAATGTGGTAAAATCGCAATACATTTCTCCCTCCTTAATCATTTTAAAGAAACCTATGTCATTCTCCCCTAAGTTCATATATTGACAAAATACGTAAAAATGACGAAAATTTGCAAATTATTTTGAGTTAGAAATTCATGAAAAATTTTCTTTTTAAATCTAAGACTTGAAAATGTAATACAAGATTCCTCATAAGTTCGTCTACCTTTTTCAAAAAAAAAAATGTCTTCAAGCAAGTCAAGTTTAATTTTTATGAACGTTTGAAATTCATATTTTTACAACATTTGATATTCACTCGACTTCTCATGTAACGATTTTCTTATTTTATTACAATTAAAAAACGAATGACTGTAGATACGTGAAAATTTTACTGAATAAATATTAGGATTTTCTACACACGATAAAATTTTTAAGACAATTTTGACTCTTTTTGAGCAGTTTACGAACATTGTTAGTTTTCAATTTTAGATTCTGAGTGAGGTGTCGTGACCATTTAAATTAAATATTCCTTAATTACCCTAATTATAACGTCAAGTAAGTAAGTGTCACTAATGGGTGGCTTCTTCTTCAAACAATCCATGTTTTATTGAACTCTTATCTTATACGCTTATTAATGAACGATGAATGTATTGATTTTACAATGATGTGTGTTTTTTTTTAATTTTTTTTTTGTGTCTGTCATCACCTTTTAGGACAGTAAAAGTGCTTGGATTTTCTTCAACAGTATCTTTTCTGATAGGAAAATGAATCTAGTTGGTACTTTGAGGGGTCAAAAGTAAAAATTTCCCAGTAGTGTTCAAAAGCGACGTGAAAAACAAAAGAAAAATTAAGGAAAAACGGGAATTTTTACACAAAATCTGTTTTCGAGAAAATTGATTTTGGTTTTTGGTGTAACTTTAAAACGAACGACTGTAGATACATGCAATTTTCACTGGTTGTTTATATTTCCATTTTCTATACATGATAAAATTTTCAAAATATTTTGACTTATTTTGAGCTGTTTACGGACATTTGTAGTTTCTATTTTTTTTATTTTTTTTTTCTATAAATATAAATAAAATTTTATTTTTTGGTTAAAAAAGCTTAAAAATTGAATAGAAGGTTCCTATTATATTGTTTCAAAGCTGGATGAAAAAAATTAAAAATCCAAAGTCACAATTTTTTTTTTAAAGGCATCTAAAGTTTAAATATTCACAAAATACGTAAAAATGGCGAAAATTTGCAAATTATTTTGAGTTAGAAATTCATGAAAAATTTTCTTTTTAAATCTAAGATTTTAAAATGTAATACAAGATTCTTCATAAGTTTGTCTACCTTTTTAAAAAAAAAAATGTCTACAAGCAAGTCAAATTAAATTGTTATGAGTATTTAAAATTCATATTTTTACAACATATGATATTCACTCGATTTCTCATATTACGATTTTCTTATTTTGTTGTAATTAAAAACGAATGACTGTAGATACTTGAAAATTTCACTAAATGTTTATATTAGTATTTCCTATACACAGTAAAATTTTGAAAATAATTTGACTCTTTTTGAGCTGTTTACGGACATTGTCAGTTATCAATTTTTTTAGCTTTTTTTTCTATAAATATCAATTAAGTTTTATCTGTTGGGTCAAAAAGTGTAAAAACTTAATACAAGACTCCTGTGTAATATATCTTATACCTGGACTGACATACCGTCTCTGCTCAGAATCGTTTTTCTTATACAATGATATTATAGCATTGAATTCAAATTTAATACCATCCATTACACAGTGACCCACTTGTAATCTACTGTACAGCAGAGTGACATCCACTTACCCACCTTTTTTTTTAGTTTTTTTTTCTATAAATATCAATAAAGTATTACCTGTTGGGCCAATAAGTGTAAAATTTAATGCAAGAATCCTGATATATTGTTGTAATAGCAGTTGAAAAATATTAAAAATACAAGGCACAATTTTTTTTATAAGCATTTAAAGATCGAATTTTGACAAAATTTATCAAATTTAAAACTGAATAATTATTTTGTAGTTAAAAATTTATAAAATGTTCAACTTTTATATCTAAGGATTGAAAATTCATAACAAGATTCCACGTAAATAGTTAACTCTGTTACCAAAAAATCTAAAAAATACATAATCACGGTTTATTTTTATTGTTATTTTAAGTTCAAATTTCGACGAAATTGCATATTAAAAAACCTTGAATAACTATTTTAGTTGTTTTGTTAAATTGTATAATATTATTCGTGGGTACTTGAAACTTCTAAAGTATACTATTATATATCTATGATAGTATCACGATTTGTTGTTGATGTATAAAGCGTTATACCTACCTAATGGATATTGTAATATGATTAATTTGGAATTTATTATAGATACCTACTATAGGTCAATTTTTTTTTTAATACCAAAGATGAGTATATAATCTTATAGTCTTATACCTAGACCGACATACCGTGTCCTCTCAGAACCGTTTTTCTTATACAATGATATTATATCATTGAATTCATATTTAATACCATCCATTATACAGTAACTCACTTGTAACCTACTGTACAGCAGAGCAACATCCACTTACCCACCTTTTTTGTATTGAGCTAGGTATGTTTAAAAATACCGGAATACTCTACGAAAAAAGTCTGCGCACGCCTATGGTAAGCAACCCTAATAAATCGTAATGACTTCTGTCGACAATAGTAGTACCTATTTATGTGTATTATATTTTTATAACTCCTCAAAAGAAAAATATTGAATGAGTACCTTTTTATCAAAAAAAGGTTGGCCACCCCTGCTATACAACATAATGATCACCACACTCATATTAATAATCATTAATATTACTGATAAATAATAACACAATTAATATCACAGGCGGCGACAACGAGGTTTGAAATTGCCTACATTTTACCCCTTAAACAATAGCCAACTCAACGAACTTGGTAATCTAAATATCTATTTTAAGTCGTTAAATACATTTTAATATAATATATTATTTAAACAATATTATAGATTTTCTAATAGTTATTCGTTTTATATTGTTAATTTACATAGTGGATTAAACATCAAAAAATAATAAGTAGATATGCTAAAACTAAAATGCACCTACACAATTATATTATTTTGAAGTGTATTTCATGTTTTAACAATAAAAAATATTTTGGTTACATAGCGTTTTGTAAACACAATTTAGTTACATGTGGGGTGTTCATTCTTCCGGTACCCATATGAGTAGAAATAAATACAATTATGAGAGGTATGAACTATAAATTAAATGTTTATAAACAAAAAAATAGTTTTAATTATTATAGATTATAGTTATAAGTTATTACCCTAAACAAGGATGAGCTTGCTTTTTTCAAATATATATGCACCCATTATCAAACGCTTTAGTGTAACTATGAATAGTTGTATTTCTATTACAAAAATACACAATCTCAAACAAAATAAGTATAATTTAAAGGATGGTATTAGTTTTAACATTTATGTTAAAAACTACATTTTAGATGCTAAACATTAGCGAGGAAGATATTGATTTTACGAAAGGTTTTACTTATTTATTTTGTCTGTAAATACTTTTTTAGTTTTCGGGTAAAAAAAGTGCTTGAAAAGTTTGATTGGTACTGTCTTACATATATATCGTCTGTGAACTGAAAATGTGACGCAGGCGATAGGTACAAAAAAGTAACTTATGTATAGACTACTTACGTATTACTTTCATTAGTTTTCAAAGAAGTTGTGGAAAAACTTACATTTACAGCAATCTATCAGTCCGGAAAAAAATTTTTTAAGAAAATGTTTTTGGTAGTTTTTGTCATCCTAAAAGTAATTTATTGAAACTTCAAATTTAAATTGAGATTTATATTTGTTTCTGTAAAAATGTAATTAACTTTCGATTTATTTATTTTTATTAACAATACATTCATATTTGTTAACTTTTTTTAAAATTTTAGATAAATTAGAGTATAGAGTTCAATAATGTATTTCCAAGCCCACTTATAACGACGGGTTTAATGCAAACCTGATTTAAGATTTTAGAATTTCAGTTTACCTATAGTACCTATATACACATATATATTTCAATAAAATTCCAACCTCGATGGAATTTCATAACTCTTTGGATACCGTTTATTATAATAGTCATCAATATAATATTAAACTAGTATCATACCAACACACTGTAATATATAATATATTATTAAAATTTATAACATACATTAAATAATACACAAACATTCTTGCCCACGGTAACGACAGATATAATAATTATAAATTATAATATTATTTCCGCGTCGATCAGTCACGGTATTATATAGCTGTAAACCTGACACCTACCCGGTAAGTGATAAAGCATCTTACGTAATTTGTGTGCGCTGCTCGTCATCGTGGTTTACTTAATTTATTGTAACGCAAGGCTTTATAATATTTACGTGGTACACCTAACACTAGCAAAGTGGTACTGCCATGTCCGACGACGGCAGTGGCTGTAGTGAATTGCGACAGGTGTCCGTCAAGGACCTGATACCAGAGAGTCGATTGGCGGTCGTCGCTGGCGATTTCTTCGTCTCGGATCCAGTGGTTTACGATGGCGATGATGTGTTCGAAGTGAACCTGACGCCCGACGACCGTGCCGGCCGACAACCCCGTCCCCGGTTCTCCGACACGGAGACGTGGATGTTACCTGATACCGAGTATATGTTTCTCAGGTGCATCGCGGGCGCGTGAGTATGACTATGATCGTATTATTATATGAGTCTAGGACGTTTCTGTGAATTTCCGCAATCGGCGAGTGTTGTCAGTCACCGGTTAATGTCGTTGTACACCAAAGTCATTGATTAATGTTGTCATATTGGTTAGATTTGTACTGTTTGTAAACATTCACTAGTGAATGTCGACATTTATATAATGATATTGGTGAATGCTGGTAATGCCGATATTATAAATAATCTGATCTAATAATACTAGGTATATAATATTCTAGTACCTATCGATACAGTATAAAGGTATTGTACAATGTACAAGTTAATAATTTCGATAAAATGTTCTATTACCTTACTTAACCACTTTCATTATAACTGCCATGCTATGCTGTTTCGTTAACATTTAATATGATATTGTTTTAAATTAATAATACAAGTATAATACTGTTTAATAATAATAAATTATAATTTATAAAATAAATTTATATTTAAACATAATATTGTTTCTATTTTATATAGAATTATTATAGTATAATATTATGTGTGAATTCGTACCGGTACCTATGTCAACCTTAACCAAAACCGTATTGTATATCGTCGTCTTAGAATGAAAAGGTTCTAACTTATTTTTGTACTTGTTCAGTAGAACGTTTTTAAGTTAGCCCGTACCTACCTATCATTTATTTATTCACGTATGAATTAGAACCTTTTCATTCTCTGTATCTCATTGAATAATCAACAGATCGATACGATTTAAGGATTGAATTATACAACAATAAATATTAAATAATAATATGCATAAAAAAACATTTTTCAAAAAAATTGATTTAGAACCTTTTCATTCTGAGACGACGATATGTCAACATTTGACCAAAATCATGATGTAAATGTTAACATCCACTAGTACTTGTCTATATTATTTTAATTTTTCAACATTCGCCAATTTAGTAGGTGTACCTATGTCTACATTCACAAGGTGAATGTCAGCAATCACCAATTGCGGACATTCACGGTACCTAACATATACACACTTGACAACGCCTATCTAACAATCGTCAGAATCCATAGCTAGGCACGATTTGAAACCGAGGGATTTGGATTTCCAAAAAACTGTAACTACGAATTTAATAGGTATAAACTATAAATACATAAGTACAATTAAAAAAAGACTCATACTAGTTTGTAGGTATGTGCCTATTAACTATTAGTTACTTTATATTCACGCAGGTAAAGATGTGCATTAATTGTTATTTGAATACTTATAATAAAAATTACATTTTCTAGATAAAAGTTAGATTATCTATATCTAATTTAGGCAAATGTAAAATTTATTTATCTTTATCTGTATCTAGATAAATGTGTATAAAATGATCTGTATCTTATCTAGATTACATTTTCGTTAGCTATTCTCAACACTGCATAAGAGTCAAAGGTGGGCAAGTTAATGAAAATAATTAACTCAAGTTAAGTTAAGTTAAGAGGACACAAGATCTATAAGTTAAAGGTTAAAAGTTAAAAAATTATAAATTTAACTCGATAAGTTGAAAGTTAATATAGAAAAAAATATTAACTTAACTCAGTTTAAAAAAAGTTAATCTATTTTTTTTTTAATTAGTCGGTAAATCGCATAAAGAGTGAATAATGTGTCTTCTTAGTTTCTAATTTATAAATTATAAAAAGGTGAGTAAGAGGATGTCGCTCTGCTGTACAGTAGGTTACAAGTGGATCACTGTATAATGGATAGTATTAAATTTGAATTCAATGATATAATATCACTGTATAAGAAAAACGATTGTAAGCGGAGACGGTATGTCAGTCTAGGTATAAGATATATTATATACTTTTCTATGGTATTAAAAGTAAAAATTGATCAATAATAGGTATCTATAATAAATTCCAAATTAATCATATCACAATATCCATTAGGTATTTATAACTCGTTAGAATATTTTAGAAGTTTCAAGTGCCCACGAATAATATTATACTATCACAAAAAAATAACAAAAATAGTTTTTTAATATATAATTTCGTCCACATTTGAACATAAAATGACTATAAAAATAAACTGTGCTAATGTATTTTTTAGATTTTTTGGTAACAGAATTAACTACTTACGTGGAATCTTGTTTTAAATTTTCAATCCATAGATATAAAATTTGAATATTTTATGAATTTTTAACTACAAAATAATTATTCAATTTTAAATTTGATAAATTTTGTAAAATTCGATCTTTAAATGCTTATAAAAAAAAATTGTGCCTATGTCTTTTTAATATTTTTCAACTACTATTTTAACAATATATCAGGAGCCTCATATTAAATTTTTACACTTTTTGACCCAACAGATAAAACTGTATTGATATTTATAGAAAAAAATACTAAAAAAATTGAAAACTTAAATTTTTTTCATCCACCTTTGAAACAATATAATAGGAACCTTCTATTAAATTTTTAAGCTTTTTTAACCAAAAAATAAAATTTTATTGATATTTATAGAAAAAAAAAATAAAAAAAATGGAAACTACAAATGTCCGTAAACAGCTCAAAATAAGTCAAAATATTTGGAAAATGTTATGGTGTATATAAAATGCTAATATAAACACTCAGTCAAAATTGTATGTACCTTCGGTAATTTTTTTGAGAGTTGCACTAAAAACCAAAATCGATTTTCTCGAAAACAGATTTTGTGTAAAAATTCCCGTTTTTCCTTAATTTTTCTTTTGTTTTTCACGTCGCTTTTGAAAACTACTGGGAAATTTTTACTTTTGACCCCTCAAAGTACCAATTAGATTCACTTTCCTATCAGAAAAGATACTGTTGAAGAAAATTCAAGCACTTTTACTGTCCTAAAAGGACAGACACAAATAAAAAAACACACATCATTGTAAAATCAATACATTCATCGTTCCACTCAGAATCTAAAAAATATTAACTTAACTCAGTTTAAAAAAAGTTAATCTATTTTTTTTTTAATTAGTCGGTAAATCACATAAAGAGTGAATAACGTGTCTTCCTAGTTTCTAATTTATAAATTATAAAAAGGTGAGTAAGAGGATGTCGCTCTGCTGTACAGTAGGTTACAAGTGGATCACTGTATAATGGATAGTATTCAATTTGAATTCAATGATATAATATCACTGTATAAGAAAAACGATTCTAAGCGGAGACGGTATGTCAGTCTAGGTATAAGATATATTATATACTTTTCTATGGTATTAAAAGTAAAAATTGACCAATAATAGGTATCTATAATAAATTCCAAATTAATCATATCACAATATCCATTAGGTATTTATAACTCGTTAGAATATTTTAGAAGTTTCAAGTGCCCACGAATAATATTATACTATCACAAAAAAAATAACAAAAATTGTTATTCAAGGTTTTTTAATATGCAATTTCGTCGAAATTTGAACTTAAAATAACAATAAAAATAAACCGTGATTATGTATTTTTTAGATTTTTTGGTAACAGAGTTAACTATTTACGTGGAATCTTGTTATGAATTTTCAATACATAGATATAAAATTTGAATATTTTATGAATTTTTAACTACAAAATAATTATTCAATTTTAAATTTGATAAATTTTGTCAAAATTCGATCTTTAAATGCTTATAAAAAAAAATTGTGCCTATGTATTTTTAATATTTTTCAACTACTATTTTAACAATATACCAGGAGCCTTGTATTAAATTTTCACACTTTTTGACCCAACAGATAAAACTGTATTGATATTTATAGAAAAAAATACTAAAAAAATTGAAAACTTTAATTTTTTCATCCACCTTTGAAACAATATAGTAG
>NC_042494.1:31327854-31335934 GCF_005508785.2 Acyrthosiphon pisum
TAGGAACCTTCTATTAATTTTTAAGCTTTTTTAACCAAAAAATAAAATTTTATTGATATTTATAGAAAAAAAAAATAAAAAAAATGGAAACTACAAATGTCCGTAAACAGCTCAAAATAAGTCAAAATATTTGGAAAATGTTATGGTGTATATAAAATGCTAATATAAACACTCAGTCAAAATTGTATGTACCTTCGGTAATTTTTTTGAGAGTTGCACTAAAAACCAAAATCGATCTTCTCGAAAACTGATTTTGTGTAAAAATTCCCGTTTTTCCTTAATTTTTCTTTTGTTTTTCACGTCGCTTTTGAACACTACTGAGAAATTTTTACTTTTGACCCCTCAAAGTACCAACTAGATTCACTTTCCTATCAGAAAAGATACTGTTGAAGAAAATTCAAGCACTTTTACTGTCCTAAAAGGACAGACACAAAAAAAAATTTAAAAAAAAAAAAACACACATCATTTTAAAATTAATACATTCATCGTTCCACTCAGAATCTAAAAACAATTATATTGAACTTTTATCATATTGAACACTGTTACCTTTTTACTTTAATTTACTATTATTTACTAATTTAACTGTACTCATCTCAAATTAATAATTTAACAAATATATTTTTTTATATCGTATAGAAATCGAATGTCATAATACGTAAAGATGAGTACATGACTTTCATATACAGTAGACGCCGCTTATAAGACTCACTTTGGGACCAGTACAAAGTGATTCTTATAACCGAACGAATCTTATAGACGAAGTGGTAAAAAAAAAATTAATTACGTATTTATAAATTTTATTTTACTACATATTTCGCTTCAATTTTAATACTTAAACACATATTACATATTACATATTTATTATTGAATAAATTTAATAATCCTGATAAGAAAAAAAACTAAAATTATAATTACATATAAAAATATTATACAAATTATACATTAATAAAAAAATTATTATTATTTATTATTTATTTTGAAAAAAATTTGTAATTTTAGTTTGTTTTTTATTTTGTTCCAATATTCCGAAAATGTACTGTTCATATTCGTATTGTACATTGAAATTAGTTAACCTAACTGCGTATGTGTATTTACGTACCCGTAATTACGATAACTGTGCAGCCGCCAGATAATCATCAGTGATTCTTGATTCATGATTCATGATGCATCACTATAATAACGATATTCTTTGCGATAAATGTGAACTTTTATCTGCGATAAAATGTATTATACGTTATAAGGTACCAACAGAAACTAGAAATAATCAACACGAATATTATTTAATTTTTTAATACCAATTATTTCTAAATTATAACCTAAAAAGTTTATTTTCTACTATTTATTTTACGAAATTTGAGTCTAATAACCGAATACCGAAGTGTTGAGTCTTATAACCGATTTTATTTTAATGTATTGGGATACGTCCGGACCGTTCCAGACGATTTTGAGTCTAATAAGCGACTGAACCTTATATCCGTGAGTCTTATAAGCGGCGTCTACTGTATATTATAAGTTATATATAACATTAAAACATAACAATTATCAATTTGTAATTTAAAATTATTAATTTTATTAAAAACATTTATAATTGCAACTCGCTTAATATATAATTTACAACTTAATAAAATTATGTTATCAAGCAAACGTTTGTGTTTTTCTATTGAATTATTTTTATTTTATACTGATATAGTAATATTGACATATAAACGAAAAATTTCAAAATGTTTTCAACTTGATGGATTTTTTAAAAATCAACTGAGAAAAGCTAAGTTATTTCAACTGTAAATTAAGCTAGTTAAGTTAAAAAGTTAAAAAAATTTAACTTTTTAACTAGTTAATGCCCACCTTTGATAAGAGTTAACTAGGTAACAAAGTTTAGAACATTCTATTATATTTATTTCAAAAGTTAATAAGGTAACAGATATTAGTATATTGTAACTGCAGCTAAATCACAGTAAACACTTTATAACATCATTTATTATGTCTATTTAGTACCTGCACCTGCCTAATACATTTAAATTCTGATTATAATATTATTTATTTAAATTGTAAATTGTTGTGCTTGCAGCTTCGAAATATTTTATTTATCAATTTAGGTATAATTTATATTAAATATTTCATAAATTATGACTACCTATTTTAACTTTAACGACAATAATTGTATGTTATTAATTCCTTAAAAATAATTTTGTTTTCATTACAATTGTATATACAAATACAATTATAATTTCTTTATTGATTTATATTATATGTACCTAACATATAAATGAAAATGTATTTTTAAACTAAAGATGAACTATTAGTTATTACCTATAACTTGTGAAGTAAAAGTTTTTCATAGGGATGCTAATGATGTTGAACATTTTATTGCGGAAAAAAGCCATTGGTTAGGTGGAAAAAATATATCTTTGAATTTAGATGTGAGCAAAACCATATTTAACAGGCAAACTAAATTGGTGTTGCACAATACCAGTAAGCTTTAAATGTTTTATACAACATGTAACAACCTACCTGTATCATTAATGTTTACGTTTGATAATTTTTTTAGAACCGCTGCAGAAAACTTTAGACTACCATATTACAAATGCATCACAGCCGTTAAAAAAAACTAATTTCATACTTGAAGATTGGCCTTATGTTAGTTTAAATAAGCCATTAATACCAAAAGGTAATTCATAAACTTATAGAAACATAGAAACCAATTTTAACTTGTATCTCTTCAAATTTTGTCTGTTAAGGAACTGACGATGAACTCGCACCGTGGATGAGATCACGAAATAAACAATTTAACACCTGTCTCCCTGCAAAATCGAATAAAACGCCACAATCAGGTAATTCTATAGTTATAGAGAAATAATCGTACTTCCGAGTAGGTAGTTGAATATTTATTTTGTGTGAGATACGATATATAGGTAATGCGAATGCATTTTATATTTACCTACCTATACTTTTTCCAACAAAATTAAAATAAGTTATTAAGAGGTATGTATAGTAAATTACCATTATTTATATTATTATTATTATTATACACAGAAGAGTAGAATAATTAACTAACTAATAAAATACTATTAGTTATTGACCATTATTTAAAAATATGTTTTCATAATCGTATTCAGCTTTTTCGACGCATGATTATGATTTTTTGCACGGATACTGGAAACTACAGCAAACACAGCAACAGAAGCAACACCAACAACCACATCAACTGTACCGACAACAACAACAACAACACCTTCACAAATTATATCAACAACAACGACAGCAACACCAATACCAACAGCAACTCCGACACCAACAACGGCAGCAACACCTGCAACACCATTTACAACAGAGGGCAATTTTTTTCCCACCACCATCGTCGCGCCAACAAGTGTTTATGTATGGTCAGCAGCGGATGATCGGACCATATTTGTCCAATATACCTTTCCAGGGATGGCCGAGTAACTTTTACCAGCGATTCTCTACCCCATTTCTACTGGCGACACATTATCATAATATGAACCCGCACAACAACGATTCGTCATCAGCAACTACTACCCAACATTAATGCAGATTTGTTATTCTAGATCAAGCAAAGTACGATCGACTTGACTTCCCTTTTTTCGAATACATGTATATACCTACGATTCATTCGGGTACTATCAAATATTTTCGAAAATTAATTGAATAATAATTTAGAATAGATATCGTTATTTTTTCAATCCTCAAATAATAATTTGTCAAGTACAATATTTTTGTGATGTTCAATTTGAAGTTATACATTTACGGTTATTATATATAAGTTACTATACACACTGAATAATTATGATGCAGCATATTAAAACGTTTCATTTGTCCGTTATTACTCAAATCTTACTTCTTAGTATAATATAATATTATAGTCATACCTATCATATATAATCCACGGTTTTCCATATAAATTCAAAAATAATAAATATCTGACGACTGACGAGTATGAGTTGGTTAACAATTATAAATGGTTCGTAGATCGTTGATAATTGTCAAAAGAATGATTCAGTAAACATTTAAAATTTAATAAAATATATGTTTTTAAATTAATATAATAATATTATGATGTAAATCAAAGGTCAGCAGCCCGGCCCTCATACCAATTTTATCTGGCTCGCGAGTATTGTTTATACTTTTGAGTTACTAACTTAAATAAACTAAAACAAATTTGATAAGAATATACATTTTTGTTTAAAATAAAATTAAGTATATTCAAATTGTGTCCCGCGTGGAAAATTTATATTTATTTCTTGGCCCTTCACCGATCCCCATCATGTAAATAATTACTTAAAAATAAAAATTTATTAATTAATAAATAATAAATTAGCATCAGCTAATGTAAAATTATTTAAACTTTAGGCCAATGCTGGTTTTTTTATATAAAAAATATTTAATACAATTTAAAATATTCAATTTGTGGGACTGATGGTATTTTCAGTATACCGGTATTTTCAAATTATTTCGGTAAATGGTATACCGTAAAAACCGTCTAAACGGTATACAACTTGAGTACCTACCTACCATTTAGGTGAGTTACTTAGCTTCAAATTGATTTCTTTTAAAGTTTAAACCTATACTGTAGTAGTGTAGAAAAATAAAGATATAAAATACCTGTAATCATGTTGTTTTATAGGTAATACTAATAGATGTTGAAGGGACAGTTTAAATAAATCCACTAGTTTTACTAGTTACCTACTTATGTTTTTCAAAAAATTTAAGTAAAGTACAAGAATTTACATAAATTAAATTAATTTTAAGTATAAAATAATTATTAGTGCAAGTTTTAGTGCTGTTTTCTAGTATCGATGGAAATAATATAGATTATAATATTATATGATAAAGTATGTAGGTAATGTAAAACAATATTAAAGTAAAAAATGTCGATACTAGTTAGATTTTATTTATTATTTCGGTATACCGTACCATATCGGTATTTAGGTATACCGTACCATATCGGTATTTAGGTATACCGAATTATTTCGGTTTCAGTAAACCGAAACATTTCGGTTTTGCGGTAAGTATACCGTTTCAAACCGATATTGAAATCAATACCGTAACACTAAAATTATTTTCAATACCATCAGCCCTATCAATTTGTATAGCTAAGGATTAAAAACGTAGGTAATACAAGGTTCCACGTAAGTAGGTTATTCTGTAATCAAAAAAATATAAAAACACTTTTTTATAGTTATTTTATGTTAAAATTTGGACGAAATTTGATATTTTAAATTTTAAACGAAGAAGAGTAATTTTAGTTTTGTGTTATATTTTAAAAGTATTATTCGTGGGTGTACCTGAAACTTCTAAGGTATATAATTATATAAAATAATATTAACTCAACTTACCGGTTACCGTAACTATTATAAAATATCCTTGGACGACAAACTGTCCCCGGTCAGAATTGTTTTTCGTATACAATGATATTTTATCATTGAATCAACTTGTAACCTACTGTACAGCAGAGCGACATCCATTTACCCGCTTTATTTTTATTTCGACGCTTTTCAAAACTGTTGGGCATTTTTACTTTTGAGTAAGTGCCGTGCTGCACTAAATTAAAATAAATACATAATATCATTAAGTACTAGCTGATCCCGTACACTTCGTTGCCCGTTAAAAGTGTAAACTCTTTATGACTCAAACTTTGTTCAATTCGTTATTTAATATTCGGTGTATGGTGTTCAAAATTTATCTAAACTTCTCCGTTTTCCGGAATAAAAATTCTGATTCGCAGCAGTACATTATCAGGTAGACAATCTACCTGCAGTAGATCGCGGACCCCATGCTGTTTGTACGTAACACGTAAGTGTATGATTTAACTCTAAAGTATCAAAGTTATACCAAGTTTGTCGTATTTACTTAATTCCACCTATGGTGGATTAATATTTAATACAATACATTTTTACAAAATCCTATCCTAACCTAACCGTACTTAAATCCGATGAATAAAAAAAAAAAATAACCCTTTTTAAATTAATCTATCTTCTTCCCAGAGGAAGTCTATATAGATTATACACAGACTATACCTAACTATATAGTCTAAACTGTGTATCTAACTATATAAAATATACATACTAAACTAGGTAACTACTAATCGGTGCGATCTTCTTGTATATCTTCTATATATATGTATATATAAATCTCGTGTCATATATATAGCTGAATTACCCGTCGTTGCCGGGTTACAGTAAAAAAAATAAAATAGTAAATGTAAGTATAGTTAAATAAATAAATTCAAAAATTAACAGTTAAGCTGAATTACCCGTCGTTACTGGGTTACATTAAAAAAAATTAAATAGTTGAATAATTGTATATATAAATAAATATAAGAGATGTATAGGTACATCTTTATAATAATGTGCAATTAGTGTATAGGAAAAACATGAAGTGGAAAATAATTTAATTTCTTAAGCTTCAATTACATTTATAAATACTATAGATCAGGGTTGGCACGAAAAAGCCCAACCCACTTGATATTTTGAAAAAACCATAAAAAAAACCCGGGCTGCTTTTCTGGGTTAAACCCACTAATTTTTTTTGAAAAAACCCATAAACCCGGGTTACTTTTCTGGATAAAATAGAAGTTCACTCTTATTTTTTTTTTAACTTGTGTTAATTTTCAGAAAAAAATTACCTTATAGGTATTATTTATTTTTATAATTAAAATATTAAATTGATTTGAAAAAAACTTAATAATTATTTTTTTAATTAGGTAGGTACAATTTAAAGAATAAAATAGAAAAAATTACACACTAATGGTCAATAGAAATCTTTTATTTTTAATAAAATTCTGTTCTATTTTTAATAAAAAATTCTGGTTTTTATTTTTTTCGGATGGGTTTTTTCAGAAAAAAACTCCGATAAAACCGCCCATTAATATTTTACAATAAAACCCACTGGGTTTTTGGATGGGTTTTTTCTGAAAAAACCCGATAAAACCACCCATTATTAATTTTTACATTAAAACCCATCGGGTTTTTTTTATAAAGCCCGGGTTTTTGACAACCCTGCTATAGATGGATATACGCAAGATATTTATACACGAAAACTAAGACACTGTAATGTCCTGCGTCAACAGGGCCAGAAAAAAATTAATTACACATTATAGCCAGGCCCGGATTAAAACTATCGTAGGCCATAGGCACTAGGCACAGTACATTTAGACATTAAGTGCATACACGTTAATATGGCCCTGTAATGTCCAGTGTTTAAATAGTTAAGAAACCTTTTGCTTGGGAGAGGAAGTGTCAAATCTTAGTGTTATTCCTTTAAAAACAAAAATTTTTACAGCATAAAAATCAAATCTAAACTTTTATTACTTTTTATATGATAACAATTTTAACATATCTTAAAAACAATTAATTTTACTCTAAATATTATATTATATTGTCAAAAACCTACTGCAGTAGATGTAGGAGTAGTGGGGGTTATACCGGCGGTAGCAGGGGTCGTCAACGAATGCCGCTATGTAACAACACGGCAAACTTAATACTCCTAATGACTATTAAAATAATTCATTTTTTGGATTTTTCTCTTTTGATGGCTCATATGTACACCGAGTACTTGCGT
The DNA here is from genome assembly GCF_005508785.2 of Acyrthosiphon pisum. NCBI lineage: Eukaryota > Metazoa > Arthropoda > Insecta > Hemiptera > Aphididae > Acyrthosiphon > Acyrthosiphon pisum. Next base: position 31,335,433 of record NC_042494.1, read on the forward strand.
TAGAAAAAGAAATCATGAAAATCGGTCCAGTAGAACTTCAGATATAACTGTCATAAGAAATCGCCTCACGTTTTAATAATATATAATATAAAGATATACTATTTTTACTAGCATTAATGATTACTGATACACTAAATATTTAAATATTTGAATATTTACATTCAAACTACATTTTAACATTTAAGCTTTTTACAAGTACAATTTTTTTTTCTAAATTTTTGTACAGCACTAATAGGTATAATTTTGTCTGAATTAGACTGAATTAGGGGCTTTTTTTAAGGTTATGTCCAAAAACTGTTTACAATATATTTTGTCAATTTCAAATTTGTATTTTGATTGTTGTGTCTGAAAATGGAAATTGGAATACTCAAATAACTCTACACTTTGCGTACATAATTAATTATAATTAGAATATAGAATAATATAGATCGCTAATTATTACTAATTAATCATTAATGTTATTTATTATCATTTATCAATTACCATATCATATGGGCTCATA
>NC_042494.1:31335984-31336900 GCF_005508785.2 Acyrthosiphon pisum
AAAAATGAACATTTTATACATTTTAACTACAAAATAATTTTTCAAATTAAAATTTGATAAATTTGTCAAAATTTGATATTTAAATGCTTATAAAAAAAAATTGTGCCTATGTTTTTTTAATATTTTTCAACTGATATTGTAACAATATATCAGGAGCCTTGTATTAAATTTATACACTTTTTGGCCCAACAGATAAAACTTTATTGATATTTATAGAAAAAAAAACTAAAAAAATTGAAAACTGACCATGTCTGTACACAGCTCAAAAAGAATCAAATTATTTTCAAAATTTTATGGTGTATAGGAAATGCTAATATAAACATTCAGTAAAATTTTCATGTATCTGCAGTTATTCGTTTTTGAATTACAACAAAATAAGGAAATCGCTACATGAGAAATCGAGTGAATATCCAATGTTGTAAAAATTTGAATTTCAAACGATCATAAAAATTTAATTTGACTTTCTTATAGATATTTTTTGTTTGATAAAGGTAGATAATCTTAAAAGGAATCTTGTATTACATTTTCATATCTTAGATTTAAAAAGAAAAATTTTTATGAATTTCTAACTCGAAATAATTTGCAAATTTTCGTGATTTTTCCATATTTTGTCATTTTTAGATTCTGAGTGGAACGATGAATGTATTGATTTTACAATGATGTGTGTTTTTTTTTTTATTTTTTTTTTTATTTTTTTATTTTTTTTTTTATTTTTTTTTTTATTTTTTTTTGTGTCTGTCATCACGTTTTAGGACAGTAAAAGTGCTTGGATTTTCTTCAATCAGTACCTTTTCTGATAGAAAAGTGAATCTAGTTGGCACTTTGGGGGGTCAAAAGTAAATTTTTTCCAATAGTTTTCAAACGCGCCGTGAAAAACAAAAGAAAATTAAGGAAAAAGGGAATTTTTACGCAAATC
>NC_042494.1:31339568-31341012 GCF_005508785.2 Acyrthosiphon pisum
GAAACTTGTATTAAATTTTCAAAGTTTTCTATCCAACCCAAAAATGTTTTATCGTTATTTTAAAAAAAAATACTTAGAAAAATTGAAAATTTCATTTGTCTATAAATAGCTCAAAAAAAGTCGAAACACTTTGAAAATTTAACCCTGTATAGACAACGCTAATATAAACATCTGTTGCAAATTTCAAGTGCTTACAATAATTATTTTTTGAGTTACAGTAAAATTAAGTTTTCGTTTTTGTCAAAAATTGGTTTTGCGTAAAAATTCGCGTTTTTCCGTTATTTTTTTAAGGTTTTTCCTGCCGCTTTTGAAAAGTATTGGGAAATTTTCACTTTTGACCCCCCAAAGTACCAACTAGATTCACTTTTCTTTCAGAAAAAGTACAACTTTTGAAAATCGAAGCATTTTTACTGCTCCAAAAGTTGTCGTCAGACACAAAAAAAAAAAAAAAAAAACACATCGTTGTAAAATCAATACATTCATCACTTCGTTCAGAATCTAAAATCAAATAGTTGAATAATTGTATATATAAATAAATATAAGAGATGTATAGGTACATCTTTATAATAATGTGCAATTAGTGTATAGGAAAAACATGAAGTGGAAAATATTTTAATTTCTTAAGCTTCAATTACATTTATAGATACTATGGATCAGGGTTGGCACGAAAAATCCCAACCCACTTGATATTTTGAAAAAACCATAAAAAAAACCCGGGCTGCTTTTCTGGATAAAATAGAAGTTCACTCTTATTTTTTTTAGATTCTGAACGAAGTGATGAATGTATTGATTTTACAACGATGTGTTTTTTTTTTTTTTTTTTTGTGTCTGACGACAACTTTTGGAGCAGTAAAAATGCTTCGATTTTCAAAAGTTGTACTTTTTCTGAAAGAAAAGTGAATCTAGTTGGTACTTTGGGGGGTCAAAAGTGAAAATTTCCCAATACTTTTCAAAAGCGGCAGGAAAAACCTTAAAAAAATAACGGAAAAACGCGAATTTTTACGCAAAACCAATTTTTGACAAAAACGAAAACTTAATTTTACTGTAACTCAAAAAATAATTATTGTAAGCACTTGAAATTTGCAACAGATGTTTATATTAGCGTTGTCTATACAGGGTTAAATTTTCAAAGTGTTTCGACTTTTTTTGAGCTATTTATAGACAAATGAAATTTTCAATTTTTCTAAGTATTTTTTTTTAAAATAACGATAAAACATTTTTGGTTGGATAGAAAACTTTGAAAATTTAATACAAGGTTTCTTATAAGTTGTTCTCACAGTGATAAAAAAAAATCCAAAATCGTTAGTCACAATTTTTTTTTATAAGTGCTTAAAGTTTAAATTTATACGAAATATGTCAAAATTGCGAAAATTTGCAAGTAATTTTGTGGTTGAAAAATCGTAAAATTTTTTTCTTTTATAACTAAGCTTTTAAAATTTGGGTA
>NC_042494.1:31343694-31359809 GCF_005508785.2 Acyrthosiphon pisum
CAACACGTTTGTTTAGTTTGGCAGAATTTTCATGTGGGCACCTTAAGTATTTGCCATGCCCGGGTGGGGGATGGCGGCCTCTCTCTCCAGACACTGTGTCTGCCCGAATAGAAGTGCCGCCAGAGACCGAGATTAAAACCGACGACTGAGTCCGCTCGGCCACTTTGTCAATAACATAAAATGTTTGAATTTATAATTTATCTCTAGCACTCATTTGAACTGCAACATCAATTGCTTTGTCATCATTTACAGAGACTAGTAAGTACCGTGCAGTCATACGCGGTGCGACCGACCTGCAGTCGATAATAAACTATTGTTTCTATTACGTAAACGATATATTATTTATAATTATTATTTCCTAAAAATATACTATAAACAGTAATCGGGGTATCATTCTTAAATACATGATATTTTACTTGTTGTGCTAACGTGTACAATCGTACGGATTAATTTATAATAATAATAAAAAAAAAGCATAAATATTACAAAAAAATCGTAGTCACACATTTTACTTTCGTAGGCCTCAAAAAGTTCGTAGGCCCTAGGCACAGTGCCTATAGTGCCTATGCGCTAATACGGCCCTGATTATAGCACCTGAACCATAATCTACAAATTCATTAAAATCATTAGATCTATACACACGAAATGTATGACCTGGATAAAGTCGACTAATGCATTCAAGTTCGACGTGACCAGCATACTCACCATCTATACTCATCAAATGTTCGTAATCATTATAATTATAAATAGTTAATCCATAAGAAATATCATCAATGACAGATTCTTTATAAACATCCAAATTATTTATCGCCAAGCTAACAACTCTCAGTCGAATATTTCGATGTTTTTCTTGCATGCCAAATATTAAATATGACACGGAATGAAATAAACAATTTCCATCACCTACTATGGGAATTAATTCATATTCCATTTTAAATGTATATTAATAATAATAATATATAATAAAAATTTTAATGAGTTCAGCGTTCTCTGTTGTACCTACGCGAAATGACGAAATCGAAAATAGTTGGGTTTTTATTCGGCGACGACGATGACGATACCGAACGACGACGACGTGCACAATGCCGCACAGCCACAGAATAAAATATAATAAAATATTATGTACATCGACGACGACGACAATGCTACAGTACTGCAGTAGATGTAGGAGTAGTGGGGGTTATACCGGCGGTACCAGGGGTCGTCAACGAATGCCGCTATGTAACAACACGGCAAACTTAATACTCCTAATAACTATTAAAATAATTCATTTTTTGGATTTTTCTCTTTTGATGGCTCATATGTACACCGAGTACTTGCGTTAGAAAAAGAAATCATGAAAATCGGTCCAGTAGAACTTCAGATATAACTGTCATAAGATATCGCCTCACGTTTTAATAATATATATAAAGATATACTATTTTTACTAGCATTAATAATTACTGATACACTAAATATTTAAATATTTGAATATTTACATTCAAACTACATTTTAACATTTAAGCTTTTTACAAGTACAATTTTTTTTTCTAAACTTTTGTACAGCACTAATATAATTTTGTCTGAATATGGGGCTTTTTTTAAGGTTATGTCCAAAAACTGTTTACAATATATTTTGTAAATTTCAAATGTGTATTTTGATTGTTGTGTCTGAAAATGGAAATTGGAATACTCAAATAACTCTACACTTTGCGTACATAATTAATTATAATTAGAATATAGAATAATATAGATCGCTAATTATTACTAATTAATCATTAATGTTATTTATTATCATTTATCAATTACCATATCAATATTGGCCCCATATAACATTAAAAACATATCACTAAATTGTCTAGTGATAAGTTCTTATATCCTATCCACGATTTAAGATATACAGGTTACTCAACGACCCTATGTACATACACAACAAAAGTGGTGCGTTTAAATGTTGATTTCTAACAGCTGATCAACTATGTGAGAATAACTACTAGAGCTCCAATACATAATATTGTATATCTATATTGATATATTTTGTAGTACCAAGATAAATCACTATAATGCAAAAGCGCTAACTGTTATTCTTGCTATGACAAGATCATTAATTTTAAGCGCACCAAAATATAAGTTTCGTGATCCTATCCATTCTTATATTATCTATGTTTTGACTAATGTACGTCATGTTAAATTTAAGTCATTGCATACAAAAAACATTGATCAGAAACGGTGGGTCAGACTTTATTTCAAACGATATTATTTTTATAATAAATTGAAGTAATACATTTTCAATCTGGTAGTATATCTGATAAGGTAAATTTGATGTATTAATTTCTTAACCTAATTTTTTATATAACATAAATTAGTTTGGTTATTTAATGAAAAATAATTGGTTTTGGTTAGTTCAAAGGTCTGGTCCTAGGTTTCTTCGAGTTCCTTTATATATTTATGACATTATTCTGTTAGAAGGTGTCTTACCGTTATTGTGACTCCACAGGTTTTGAAAATGGCTGGGTCAACCTTGGAAATTAGAAAACCATGAGATATCCTTGTTTATCCAGTTCGTAGTCTATTCTGAGTACCTATATAGTCGGGAGAATGAAAAGTGGCCGCTGGTGATATGTAAGCAATGTTTTTTTCTTCGGAAAGCAGGGGTGTTAAAAATCATATACAACATCATTCTATAATACATTTATATTAGGTGATTATATCTAAATCTAATATTTCATAATGCACACTCTGCGAAACCATCACAGAAATTCACCACCGGAAGTGCGCGCATCAACAGCCACTTTTCGTCCTCCCGACTATAGTTTTTTCTTTTTATTTCGGGGTTGTGTCATTGCCCCATTCGTGTATTGAGTTTTTCATTTTCCTTAGTTTGGAATTGTTTTGGTGCCAATTATTTTCGATTTTATCATGATATTGTTGTGAATCTGGTGTTTTTTGTCTGAGTAAGTTGTAGTTTATATGAGTATAGTGTGTTATTAAGTTCTTTTTTTTTTTTTTTCTATATTTGTTCATTGTAACGACCTCAAGGTCTTTGACAATGCTTATCACAAGTGGGTAGTAGGGAGATCATGTGATCTATTTATCTATGTATATATCACTATATGCATGATACTACCCCCCTTCTCCAAGAGGAGACATGTGCGGTCTTCACTCCCAGTGGAGTGGGACCTAGTTGGAAACCGGATGACGCAATCGGACGACAGCACGGGAAAATGGTGACTGCGTAGAATCACACACATTTTTTGCACTTTGCTATGAATCGAACCGATGACTGTGTGAGTCGTAAGTCAACTGTGTGACCACTGCGCCACTCCGGCCCCAAATTAAGTTCTGATGACTTTTTTTTCCATGATCCACTTTGTCTGGTTTGTCATTCTCTTCTATGCTTCTGTGCCCCGGTGCCACAGCTTATTCCTGTATTCTATGATTAGATTGGTTTTTCTTGTATGTAGTATGCCTATAGCATAGTAAAATGAATAATTATTCGATAAATATTCATTGTACTATGGACTGTAGTATCTGTTATATATCCTATACTTTTCAGTGTTCTAACGGAGGATGGTGTTGTGTGTTCTTCAGTGTTCTTCACCGTATTTTAAGACTCGTGTATGTGTTTGATTGTTTAGAGAATTGCTGTGCCTTCTGACGCATAAATTTAACAGTTTTCCAGTAGCTTATATCTAACAATACGATTTCGTAGTATACTTTGGTCATGTTTAATATTCAGGTTTGTTAATGGATTATGAGGCAAAACTTATGACTTTTTTCATGTATAATTATTAATTATTGTACGGGAGCCGGACAGTTTTCCATTGCTTGGCCCTCATGCAGCATCGCTTATTTATAACAAATATATACATCTTTTTTGAGCTTTCATGGGCCAGGACAGACCTTCCACAGCGACAGCTGTATATACATATACCCCACCAATCTCCATGAAAGCTTACAATCATTTTACAGCGGCTATGGTCTCATGGGAATAGCCGGGACATGCCCCACACAATCCCCATTAAATCCCCATATAATCACATAATTATATACATTTCATATATTTCTTTTTTCTGATCTATTCGAAATCTTCTTGGACTGACCTAAGTCTGCTGCCCTAAACTTCCCGTACTGCTTTCCCCTTCCCAAGCCAGCCGTAGTCCATCGAGTCTGGTGCTTGAAAAGGATCCCGTGTCAGCAGCCTCCGCCGATTGGCAAGCTCTCTCTTTTACTTTGTTAAAAGTCAGGATCTCCTCCACCATTTTGTAGAAGACACACGCCCGAACGTAACAGGTTTGGAGTCTCTCTGGTCACTGACAACGAGCTCTCTCTCGGATAGCCAGGAGTGAATCATCAGGACTAGGTACTCAGGTGCACCTTTTTTTCTAAGTGCTTCGTCGATCCCGGTTATGACGTTACCTAACCCATCATAACTGGTTCAAATTTTAATAAATTCATTATTTACTTTTGTCTCTAAAAGTTGTTTTTATTAACAAGTATTTTAATTTTTGAAATGTGTTGTTGTCATTTTATTTACAAATTTATACAAATTTATATTAAACAAACTTTATTAACTAATAACTAAAAGTGTTTTTTTTAAATAATTTTTTACAGTAAGTATACAGTTGATGTACAATAAGTTGGTCATCAAAATAATAACATACCAAAGAATTTACATTTACCTATACGCACCTGGGCAGGCACTCGGCAGTGTCACACCAGCATAACTTAAACTAAAATATAACTTTTGAGCATTTAATATTTAAATAATAATTTAAACGAATGCAGTTGTGCTTATCTGATGCTATTGCTGATGATAATATCATCATGTATAACAATTATCTGAGTGGATGGCAGTAAGTAGATACGTGCAATTTGACACAATAAGACCTACCTTATAATGCAGAAAAAAAATCTAAAAATTGCAATTTTCTCAAATTTGATGCCGCTTTAAGGAGAGACATTTTATCAACAACCACGACGTATAGCAAAAACTGGTTGTCGGATACTACATATTATTATGACTAAAGCTAAGATTACGATCCCCCACTATGTTGAAGCCAGCAAAATGGAATCCTACACCAATTTAACCGTGAAAAAAGGGACAAGTCCCAGACTCGAAAAAGTTCTTCCAAAAAAGCCTACCTATCAAAGTAGTGATATCAACATTGCGGCTAATTCTGAACTTTCTTTACTCAATGACCTCAACACACAAATAAATTCATGCGTAACAACTCTTGCACATTAATATACTTTTATAGAGTCTAGACTATGTTCTTAGGAATCACTTTTTTGATTTAAAATCAGATGTGCCATGTCACATGTGCCCAAAATAAATTCAAATACAATGAAATTACCTATTTCATGGGGTTTTTGAATAAAATATCTTAATATTAAGGTCCTTTAAAACTGAAAATTGAAAATCGCGTAGTATTTTTCCAAAGAATTCATACATACCTATATTAAAAAATTAAAATCAGACATTCTGAAGGTACGTGAAATTTACCACCGCTTATTGGTATGTAGTATCACCCGTATAGGATAAATACACGACGAACACTTTATGAATTTTAAAAACAAAATATAAATTAAACACTTTTATTGAATTTAAAACAAACATAAAAAAACACTTTGCGGATTCAGACCGCCGTAGCCCGTTCTCACCGACTCACTCAGTGACCACGGGGACTCCCCTGTCCTTTCGCGTACGGCGGTGTTATAATATAGTCAAATGGTTTTTGCTGTCTCAGCACATCTTGCTTCAATATTGACCTAGGTATATTAATATTTAAATTGCTACGTTGATTTTTACATTAAAAAAATATTACAGCGACGACTGTCTACAATATACGACAGTATAAAACGTATGAAAAATACTTGTGCTTCGATCCCCTTATTAATTATATGTATATATTAAATTAAAAATTAAAATTGTATATATTAATTATTTGTATTGCTTATTACTTGGCCAGTTTCAAAGAAAAATAACCTGCGGATAATTTAAATTTATATCAGTTGTTGATAAAGTTTAAGAGAAAAAATAAGGAACTTGCGAAGTCACTATAAACTGTTAGTTTATATTATCAAGCAGTTAATATTACGTTAGTCAGAACTTTTATCGCATTAGAGGAAATAGATGTCTATACTCTATAGCAGGGGTGGCCAAACCGCGGAATTTTTAACTAATACAATTTAAAGTGCATATACGTTTTACTCAATTTAGAACTTCTACTATTAGGTAATTTTATGTGTAAGTACTTTTGTTTTCAAGTCTATTCAAAAATCTATGAATAGAATTTTATATAAAAAATAATTTATAACTGTTTAAATAGAACTTTTACTAAATTTCAAATACTTTTTTTGACTATCAGTGTGGATAACATAAATTGGATAATTATTCGTCTATTTTATATACAATTATAATACATTAATTAGTATACCATGTTAATGCATACAAATTATATCTAAATTAATATAATTAAATTACCTAATAGTTGAAGTTCTATAAAGTATAATAATTGTTAATCTGTTTAGTAATAATACGCACTTAATTACTTAAATACCTATGTTACACATGCTAAATTGATACGTCGATAGTGATATAAATTAATTTTGCGTTTCTTTCATTAAATACAATTGTTCCAAAGTACACATGACTTTAATTTTAACCTCTAAAAATGTCATTATACATCGTATTATCGTATTCACCTATGTTAAATTATAATGTCAATCATAATTATTCATAAATAAATAATGTCCATTTTAGTTATGGTATTTTTTATTTTAAGAATGTTTAAATATAATACATAATAATTTAATATGTTTACACAAGTGCAATAATACAATATTATTATGACCATTAGAACATTTTAAAAATGATTTGGTTAACACACGATCAAGCGGTGTATCTGTTTGTCGTGTTTCTGTCTGCTGGATATTATGGATGTGGCTGGAGATTCCTATCTTCTACTGCAGCCCGGTCCTCCCAAGCGCGTGTGTAAACCGCCCACAGAATTGGATCACTCCGTATTCTGGCCACTGGAAACGTGCCCACTATACCCGCGACACGGACCATAGCATTGAACTGACCACCTTGACTCTCCATGATGACTCTAGCCCTCTGCACAAGCTCTTCCAATTCCCCAAAGTAGCGTTCGGGTAGTTGTGGTATTTGGTTTCCGTTTGTGATGCATTCCGTTCCTTTTATTGGTTCTAAACTTGTGGCAGTAGTAAGGTCTGTTAGACTTGGAGCGTTATAGATATGAGTGACGTCTGCCGTCCAGTCCGACCAACCACGGTTGTAGATCGCCCATGTAACCGCGTCATATTGTAGTTCATACCATGGACACAACCTCAATACAGCCGCTGTATAGTAATCTACTCCAGTACCCCGTAAGATTTCTCTAGTCCTCTCGCAAATCCTAATTAATTCCAGCGTGGAGTCGATAGATGTTGCTGGTGTTGATCGTGTCGTCATGTTGATTGACTCTATAATGTAAAATTGAGATAGTACAAGTTATTAAGGATTACCTATTATTATATAATTATCTGATTTTTTAACTAACGGGTTTAGGATCGACACTTATATTTTCCGTTAAGATAATTAGTTGGTGTTAGGAAGGCAATTTCGATTTTTATTTCAATTTTAGTTATAAATATTAGTTTTTTCTGATTTAAATTTAAAATGGGAGTGCAAGTACTTATTCAATTTATAATTGTATATAATACATATATTTTTTTACTATTTAACATTTTATTTACAATCTCTACAATACAATTAGTATAATGGGTAAGTTCAATACATGGTTATTATCAGGAGGTAGCATTTATGAGCAGCAATCAGCAGTGACACCCGATAAGGTACGTTTTAGGTATGTCTACCTTTATCAAAATAAAAAAATGTCTACAAGAAAGTCAAATTAAATTTTTATGAACGTTTGAAATTCATATTTTTACAACATTCAATATTCACTCCATTCATCATCTAACGATTTTTTTATTTTATTGTAATTGAAAGACAAATGACTGTAGATACTAGATACCTGAAAATTGTTTATATTAGCATTTTCTGTACACCGTACAATTTTGAAAATAATTTGACTCTTTTTGGAGCTGTTTACGGACATTGTCAGTTTTAAATTTTTTTAGTTTTTTTTCTATAAGTATCAATAAGATTTTATTTGTTGGGTAAAAAAGAGTGAAAATATCACGAAAGACTCATGATATATTGTTACAATAGCAGTTGAAAAATATTAAAAATACATATGCACAATTTTTTTTATAAGCATTTAAAATTCGAATTTTGACAAAATTTATCAAATTTAAAATGTAATAATTATTTTGTAGTTAAAAATGTATAAAATGTTAAACTTTTATAGCTAAGAATTGAAAATTTAAAACAAGGTTCCACGTAAATATGTTATATTTAAATTACTTTTGTCACCTTAATATCATCATTGTAGACTGACTGAATGTTTCGCTCAGAATCGTTTTTCTTATACAATGATATTATATCATTGAGTTCAAATTTAACACCATCCATTACAGTGACCCACTTGTAACCTACTGTACTGCAGAGCGACATCCACTTACCCACCTTTTTTTTCTTAAATATTATCTTGAACCGCTTTATTTAAAATTTAATTTAAGTTTTATCCGTAATAAACAATGTTATCTCTAGACCACTGTATTTTGAGTCCTCTAAGTACATTACCGGGAAATGAGATGGAGGATATAGTTGTTTGATTAATGTGTTACTGTGAGAGTTTAATTTAGTTAGACATTTAAATCAATATTGTATGATTTAATATGATATAAAATGATTTTGAAAGGTTTCCCTACATCGATTTAATTATTTTCTGATCTGTAATTAAATGTTATGGAGTTATACATCATTTTTCTTTTTATTCGATTTAAGATATTACTTACATTTATATAGTTTTAATTTTAATTTCTTCCTACGAGAACGTAAGCGCTCCGTTACGGGGAACGAGTTTAAAAAACGAAATATTTATTATTCATATATGATATGTACATCAGTAGATAATAAGTTATTACGAATAACTTATTACCTAACCTAACCTTACCTACAGATGAGAAATATTAACGACCTGTTGTAAATTTTAAATTTCAATCAATTTTTGTTCCAGTTTTAAATCGATTTGTGTACAAACATTATTCAATTATTATTATTAAATTTTATTTAATATTATTTTAATTTTTTCGATTTCCATATTTCTACGCTGTGGCTAAATTTGTATGCGCTCCCTATTTCAACAATAGTAGGTACCCAGATGTATAGCTATTACGTCATGCCGGGTTTTCCGTTGCTTGTGAACGACCACGTTTTTTTCATACACAATACGATGGATACACCCGATGTGGATCCTACATATAAGTAGTACATGTGGTAAATATTTTGACTTACCGATGATTCCTGTTCGAAGAGCTAATTTGACACAATTGAGCGGTGAATCCTTATTGATGTGATACAGAAATGGTTTCAGCTGGTAAAAAATGTAAGAATGAAAAAAACATGTGCGACTATCGTAAAGGGATGTTGCAGTTGGCGCGGACACGAGAGAATTGAGAGGACCGGTACTGCGGTGGATTGAATCGGCTAGCCATGGAACAGAGAACACTGGACAGTAGTGTCAATTCATCTGCGATCAGTATGACCAATTCACTAAAAAAAAGCGGGTAAGTGGATGTCGCTCTGCTATACAGTAGGTTACAAGTGGGTCATTGTATAAATGTATTGTATTAAACTTGAATTCAATGTTATAACATCATTGTATAAGAAAGACGATTCTTAGCGGAGATGGTTTGTCAGTCTGGATATTTTATATTGTTATTATTTATGATATCATGACGTAAGCTGAATTAATATTATAATATTATAATTTTTTTATTCGTTTCTATGGTGATAAACATAGCGTTAGAAATTAAAATCCCATTTTAGCAATTTTTCGTAATTTTCCGATGGTTTTTCCCGAGACATTAAATAACTGTTGATAAAATTGAAAAATAATATTTTTAAAATACCATCTTGATCCACTTTGCTAAAAGATAAGGTACTATATGTTGAAATCGAAGAACTCCTTCTGGTAGAAATTTTGTATACAGTATATATAAAAAAAAAACACCATTGTAAAACCACTAGTTTCCTAGCTCCGCTCAGAATCTAAAAATGGGACCCATTTTCACGGGAAAATACCGATTGTAATCGCGATAACGTTAAATCCACGAGAATAGATCACATAAATTTAAGAAATGGATGGGCGACATGGCCCATGGGCCTTTTTATACGTAATATACGTAGTGTGCTTACGGACCACGACTATAGATACTATTATACCTACTATATTACAAATTTTAATAATCAGTTTATTTACGTATATTTCGGTGTATTATTTTCGGTCTGTACCATGGATTAATTTACTGGATACGCAACGAACCTGTGATAAGTGAAGCACTGACCTTCTCAAGGCGCATTCACAGCTACGTCGTGTGTCGTGTCGTGTGAGGGCTTGGTAATTATATGGTTGAGACTGGTAACCAATATGGTTTAAAAGTTGAACGGTATTCAATTCTTGGTATACTCGGTTGAAACTTGGTTATTACCGCAGGTAGATTGTCTACCTCATAGTACACTGCTGTGAATCAGAATTTATATTCCAGGCAACAGAAAAGTTAAAATAAGTTTTGAACACCATACACTGAATATTAAATAATGAATTGAACAAAGTTTGAGTCATACAGAGTTGGTACATTTAACGGGCAACGAAGTGCACGGAATCAGCTATACTATTAGGTTAACTACAGTGTATAGGGTATTTTTCTTAAATTAACAAGTGGAATATAATATTACAAGAGATAGTGTTGACAACAGTGTCTTTAAAATTCCCAAATTGATAATAACATGGAAAATACAAATATTTTTTCGAAAAAACTATAAAAATCATGTCACCCCTTAAAGTCAAAGTCAACCCACTTAACGGTAAATATTATACAATTTACAAGTGTTTACAAAAAAATATGGCGTTATTAGTATGCTATGGCATTATGCTCAGTGCCTTATTTTTAATTTAGTTCACTTTTGTGTTGGTAAAAATATATATAACATTAATTTATTTTTGGCATTGTACCCATATTTGTATTAAATATATCATAGCGAATAATAATAATGTATTATATATATTATTAATATCGAACAGTATTGAACCTGCTGTATCATGATATTTACAGTTAGTCCGATATTATCTCAAATATATTTAAAATACATAGAGTTAGAGTACGTTACATTTATTTTCAATAATAATATTACTGATTTTCTATTAAAATAAACTTGATTATTTAGTTATTTTAAAGTTGCGCAAATTACTTAATTCCCTTTTTTTAGTTTTGTGTGCGCAAGCTACAACCTTAAAAAGGAGCGCAAATTACCAAAAGTAATTTTTATATGTTCCGAAAATTACATACGCTCGAATTTACATACACTTTAATATTGTAACTTGAATTTCGGGGTGAAATTTACTTACACTCCTAGGCTTCACACACCTGTAATGATAGCCACGCTTCATAAATATACCGTTTTAAAAGAGTGTTATCATCATAACCCTAACATATACCTATAATTTAATATTGTATAATGTATATACAGCCACACAGATGTTCATATTATAATACATGGTCATATACTATTGTACGATTTTTATTTGTAAAATAGACCATTTCATCGGTTTGGACGATACCCATCGACCAACGGTCCGACACACACAACAGCATTCTCCCTGCGTATGCCCTCGTTGGCGGTCATACGTGATGAGAGATATAATATATGTTTACTATACTTAATATTTGTGTGTCTTGAATAATAAATGTACTTTTTAAATATCTTTAATATATAATTTGTGTTCTCAATTAATACTAATAATATTATAATTACGTACGTTTGTAAGACGGAGTCAACACATGCGGGTACGACGTCCTCTTAAAGAATATGTGTAATCATACAATGGGACTCCGTGTAGGGTCAATACCGCCTGTATTGGATGTCAACCGTCCCGCATACCCTATACCATCTTTGTTTGATGTCGACCGACCGGCACCATATTTAGAACCCGTCGGTGATATAATTTATCGATCGCCAAGACGCCAACTCTCACAGAGCTGCAACGTACTGTTGTATTCAGTGTATCATGTTTGTATCATTTTTAGAGGTTTTTTCACAATTGAATATTCTCTCGACGACTACGAAAGTAAACCCTGGTCCTGTTTTATTACCGCACTCGCATTGCATACAATAATAGTTTTCTCTATATTTTGATTTTAATCTTTCATTCGCATCCTACACGAAACGATCGAGCCGTACTTTTGTATTAGATGACTTTCGACACCAGTCAACTTTATGTCATTATAGATTATATTATTGTTCTCGCGGGCTAATGCGATGTTGTCCACGGATTATCATATATACCCTCAATATTAATTATCATCCTTGTGTACCCGACATAACTTTACTATAGTATAATCCACAAATGAATACCAGATATATTATAATATACTATATACAATAACTTTGACATAATATATTTGAAATCAATATCCATTGTTAAAATAATTATAAACTTATAAAAAGATGTAATGAGTAATGACTAATGAGTGTCCTATATTATAACAGTTATAGCGGGATAGCGTAAGCCAACATACTCAGAATATTTTAATAAATTACTTGAATTTTTGTTCTCCACTTTTCCACATACCGCATAACAAATTATTTATTATGAATTTTTAGCATTTTTTCTTTTTCTTATGTTGATATTTATTTTTTTACCCCGTTCTCTTGAAGCAATTTTCAATATCGTTTCTGCTTGAGTTTCAATGATAAACAACATATTATATTTTAGATGAGAGCTATAAAATTGGCTATTAAATGTTCTGTAAAAGGTTTCGCGACGTTAGTAGTCCTAGTAAGGTATGAATTGTACTAACTAATTTTAATATATTCATTTATTAGAAAAATTATCAAGGACTTTCAGATGGTTTCATTGCCCAAAACTTTGTATTGAATATATTATAATATACTATAAGATATCAATAAAACTTCCATATAACGAACTTCCATTAAATAGTATCTGTTATAGGTAAAACAGCTTGAAAATTCAATACAAGGGCTTAACACAAATTGTTACAATATCTGCTTCAAAATGTTGAAAATACATATGATTATATTTTTATTAGCATTTAAAATTTAAATTTTGACAAAATGAAAATTTATAAAATGTTAAGTTTTTATAGCTGAGGGTTGAAAATTTAAAAAAACGGTCCATTAAGATCGTTCGTTTTGTAACCAAAATATATAACATATACACAGTAATACACAAATAACATAAACACAGTTTTTTTATATTAATTTGATGTTCAATTGTGGACATAATTAGATATTTTAACCAAAAATAACGATTTTAGTTAATTTGATGTAATTTAAAAATATTAATATTGGGTACTTGAAACTTTTAGATTAGGTACCTATATCATTATATTTTATACACACAATGACACTTTCAAAAAGTAAAAAAAATTGAGCATGACATTTAGATTTCAGAAATAATTTATCAGAACTTTTTATTTTTTAATATTAGATTATGAATAAAAGATCGATTATTACTAATTATTGTAATTGTAATAGGCTTTACACATACCAATTATTTTTGAAAAACTATTGGTACCATAATTAATGTTTTCTAAATTCCGTGATATAAGTAGGTATCACATTGTGTACGGTAAGAACTTAAGCTATAGAATTTTTTTATATTTCTGATACATATTTCATTGAAACTTTTGCTAAATATATGTTTATAAGTAATAAATATATATGTCTAAGTATATTTAGCCATGATTGAAACCATAAACAAAAATTTCAGCAACAATTGAACAGTTATACGCACGTACGCCTAACCGTTATTTCCTCATATCTAAGTTCAACGCACTTAGATAATTATAATAATGTTATATAATATAATGTTCATATTACTCTAGTTCCCAATTATAGGTATCTGGTGAATCCAATAATGATTACCTGTTATTATTTCGTAATACTCAGTTATAGCATGGGGATTCAAACATAATAATAATAATTATTATTATTATTTTCTTCGCATAAAAATACTAGTTTTAACTAGAATTATAAATAATATAGATAATTAACTTTATAAAATTTGAAGAAAACCAAATTAGTTTAAAATTTTAATCGGTTTGCGTTTTGTAAACAGTTTTTTTTTAAGATTTTAGATTTCAGTTACTGGTTTTTAACCGGTGTTTTAAAGATTTTGGTTTCGGTGGACTTCCGGTGTTCAAATATGAAAACAGGTGGGCGAGTGGGAGTCGCTCTGCTGTACAGTAGGTTACAAATAGGTCACTAATGAATGGTGTTGTATTTAAATACAATGATATAATATCATTGTATAGTAAACGATTCTAAGTGAAAACGGTCAGTCAGTCTATGATATTACTAAGTATATATTGGATGATATTATTGTGAATAAATAGTAATAATAATAGTAATTTATATAATCTAACCTATTTACGTGGAACCTTGTTTAAAATGTTCGATGTTTTGGTATAAAAATCGAACATTTTATACATTTTTAACTACAAAATAATTATTAAATTTTAAATATGAAAATTCAAACTTTAAATGCTTATAAAAAAAAATTGTGCCCATGCATTTGTAAAAATGTTCATCTGCTATTGTAACAATATAATATAATTTTTATATATAAAAATAAAAAAATGGAAACTGAAAATGGTTGTAAACAGCTCAAAATAAGTCAAAATATTTGGAATATGTTATGGTGTAAAGAAAATGCTATTATCAAAATTCATTCAAAATTGTATATACCTACGGTCATTTGTTTTAGAGTTGTACCAAAAACCAAAATCATTTTCCGTTTTCCTTAATTTTTTTTCTTTTCACGGTGCCTTTGAAAACTACTGGGAAATTTTTACTTTTGGAACACCCCTCCCCTTCCTCCCAAAGTTCCAACTACATTCACTTTCCTATCAGAAAAGATACTGTTGAAGAAAATCTAAACATTTTTACTGTTCTATAAAAGGTTATGAGTTATGAGTTATGACAGACATAAAAAAAAATCATCGTAAAATCAATACATTCATCGCTCTGCTCACAATCTAAAAACCTCGATTTTAACAGTTTTTACAGAAAAAGTACGTACCAAGCGAGGTCCTCGATGTACCACAGGTAGATTGCGTGCCTGTTTAAACTGCTCGCATAATCATACAATTCTAGTAATAGCAACGCGCCAACGCATTGCCGTGGCTGCTATAGTTTCAATAATAATATCAACAACTTATAAATTAACATTGTAATATAATAATTTTCTTACTATTATTAGTTAGGCATTAGAATACTTTATGTATTTATCCAACCCATCAATTATAAACAGGCGGCTGAAATATCGTACCTACGTCCTACGTGATCTAACATGAGATCGGAATACGAATACCTATTACCTATCATTATTGAGTTCACATATTTATAAGCACGATGAAAAAAAGTCTAAAATATATTACAAACATTTTGAATCACCGACCTAAAAATGTACATTAAAAAAATAAATAAAAAAAAAACAAATACATCTGATGAAAACACATTCTTAATACATCGATGTCACGTGTTGTGTTTAAAAAATATGTTTGTTAAACGCACTTGCACTTTATGGGGTTATGTTTTATAGGACCCCAGAATAAGTAATGAGAAAAACACATTTATTTGTCGTTAAGAGGATGTCAGCTCTCTATTCGTTTTCTCTCTCTGGCCCACGCGCATCATAGACAAAATGCATTTACGCAAAATCATTTTTTTCTGTGCGTTTAAGTAATCTTAGAGTAAAGTCACCTATTACAAAAAAGATAGAGAATAATATTTTTGAGGGAATGACATATCGATTTTCTATTTTATTATGATTTGACTTTGTATTCCACTTTCAAAATAAATAAAAAAATGTTGTAAATTTAAATGATGTTTAATTTTTTTGAGACATATTAAGATAATCTATATGTCGATCCCTCAAAAGTATTATTCTCTATCTTTTTTGTCATGGGTTACTTTACTC
>NC_042494.1:31361463-31362684 GCF_005508785.2 Acyrthosiphon pisum
AATTTGCAAATTTTCGTGATTTTTCACATATTTTGTCATTTTTTGAACTTTAAATGCTTATAAAAAAAAACTGTGACTAACGATTTTTAATATTTTTCATCTGCCTTTGAAACAATATACTAGGAGCCTTCTATTAAATTTTCAAGCTTTTTTATTCAACAAATAAAATTTTATTGATATTTTTAGAAAAAAAACTAAAAAAAAATGAAAACTGACAATGTCCGTAAAGAGCTCAAAATAAGTCAAAATATTTTGAAAATTTTATCGTGTATAGAAAATGGAAATGTAAACATTCAGTCAAAATTTCATGCATCCACGGTCATTTTTTTTAAAGTTACACCAAAAACCAAAATCGATTTTCTCGAAAACAGATTTTGCGTAAAAATTCCCGTTTTTCCTTAATTTTTCTTTTGTTTTTCCCGGCGCTTTTGAAAACTACTGGGAAATTTAAATTTTGACCTCCCCAATGCACCAACGATATTCACTTTCTGATCGAACAAGATACTGAAGTTGAAAATCGTAGCATTATTTCGACTACTTATCGTGTACACAGACACAAAAAAAATAAAAAAATTAAAAAAAAAATTAAAAAATTAAAAAATTAAAAAAAAAGGCGGGTAAGTCGTGGATGTCGCTCTGCTGTACAGTAGGTTACAAGTGGGTTACTGTAATGGATGGAATTAAATTTGAATCCAATGATATTATATCATTGTATACGAAAAACGATTCTGAACGGAGATGATTTGTCAGTCTAGGATATATTATTTTTAAAGAAAAACTTATGGAGAACCTTGTACCAAATTTTAAAAACTTAGTTATAAAAGAAAAAATTTTTACGATTTTTCAACCACTAAATTACTTGCAAATTTTCGCAATTTTGACATATTTCGTATAAATTTGAACTTTAAATGCTTATAAATAAAAATTGTGACAATGTATTCCTTTTATTTTGCAACTGCTATTGTAAAAATATGTTAGGAGCCTTGTATTAAATTTCCAAATCTTAGAATTAAAAAGAAAAACTTTTATGAATTTCTGTTTAAGATTATTTGAACATTGCCGTAATTTTTACGTATTTAGTCAAAATTTGAACTTTAAATGCTTATAAAAAAAAATTGTGCCTATGTATTTTTATAATTTTTGAATGGGAGTTAGAACAACATATGTGGACCCTTCTATTAAATTTTCAAGTATTTTGTCCCAGCTAATTTTTTTTTTATC
>NC_042494.1:31364049-31370811 GCF_005508785.2 Acyrthosiphon pisum
AAAAAAAACAAACACATCATTGTAAAATCAATACATTCATCACTTCGTTCAGAATCTAAAATAAAAAAACACACATCATTGTAAAATCAATACATTCATCGTTCCACTCAGAATCTAAAATGATTTAGCGTGAATGCATTTTGTCTATGTTGCGTGTGAGCCAGAGAGAGAAAACAAATAGTGAGCTGACAGCCTCTTAATGCCGCATTATATAGAAGCATAGTAAACCCATGAAGTGCAAGAACCAATAATGCATACTTACCAACAATTTTTACGATTGAACGTTGTTCATTCCTTTCAATATATTTTTATACCTAATATTTTTAATGTATCATAATATTATATTATGTTCAAATAACGAAACATACAAGGACATTTCACGGTACGGCCGGGTCAGTTTATAATAGCAAAAAAGGTATTTTCGACCTCCGGCACAGCCACACCCTTCTAGGTAGACATAACAAAGACTACAGAATATTGAGGGTATTAAAAACTTTCCCTTTAAGAACATTACTTAGTAATACATTTAGTATTTACACACCCGTCACGTTAATAATAATACAAGGAGATGTAAGAAGGTTGCTTTTATTATCGAATTCCTTTTGTGCATATTTCTCAAAATCGTTTTCAATGCTTTCTGTTTAAATGGACAGTCTTCTTTTGATACCCACTCAAGTTGATACACCATACAACATGGGTTTTACACAGCAATAAATTTATTTTGGTTTTTTTGTGTCTGACGGCCGGCTTTTGATCAGTTAAAATTCTTCAATCTTTTATATTTATAAGAAGTGGTCCAGACTCCAGGTAGGTAGTAAATTCTTGTATGGAATTTGGATGGTCCAGAGTGTAAAATGTCCAGTATTTTTTCCTAATCAATTTTAGGTTTATTTTATTAGTCAAAATGCTTAAAAATATAATACAAGGTCCATGCGGCATCAGTTCGAAGTCACAATCTCACAAATGCTTTTCGCACAAACAATTCAGAGCGAAAACGGTCAGTCAGCCTATGATATTATTAAGTATATATTTGATGATATTATTGTGAATAAACTCAATAAAGTTATTTATATATAAACTATTTACGTGGAACCTTGTTTTATATTGTCTATGTTTAGATATAAAAATCGAAAATGTTATACATTTTTAACTACAAAATAATTATTAAATTTTAAATTTGATACAGTTTGTCAAAATTCAAACTTTAAATACTTATGAAAAAAAAAATTGTGCCCATGTATTTGTAAGAGGACATGATACCCGCATGTGTTGTCTCCGTCTTACAAGTGCATAACATAACAAATTTTACGCTCAGAAAAACACGTGTAGCTCCGTTAGTTTAAAATTTAGAGTTAATTAACCTCTTATAAAATCTAAAGGTAAGGTTATTATCTAGACAACTTCACGGACTTTTTATAATATTTTAATTTTTAAGCTAGTTATGAGTACTTAAAGATCTATAATCAATTTCAAATTTTAAAATACTCATAGCTCCCTTAAAAATTAAAATATAATAAAAAGCCCATGATTTTGTCTAGATAATAATCTTACCTTTAGATTTTATTAGAGGTCAATTCATTCTAATTTTTAAACTAACGGAGCTACACGTGTTCTGCTTTGCGTTGAATTTGCTATGTTACGCGTTTGTAAGACAAAGACAACACATGCGGCTATCACATCCTCTTAATGTTTTTCATTTGCTATTGTACCAATATATCAAGAGCCTTCTATTAAATTATCATGTTTTTTTAACCAACAAATAAAATTTAATGGATATTTATAGGAAAAAAATGAAAAAAAATGGATACTATTGAAGAAAATCAAATCATTTTTACTGTCCTAAAAGGTTATGAGTAATGACAGACACGAAAAATTAAAAAATTAAAAAATCAAAAAAAAAAAATCATCGTATAATCAATACATTCATCGCTCCGCTCACAATCTAAAAACCACGGTTTTAATAGTTTTTACAGAAAAAGTACGCACCACGCGAGGTCCTGGATGTACCACAGGTAGATTGTGTGCCTGTTTAAACTGCTCGCATAATCATACAATTCTAGCAATAGGAACACGCCAACGCATTTCCGTGGCTGCTAGTTTCAATAATAATATCAACAACTTATAAATTAACATTGCAATATAATAATTATTATTTATTAGGCATTAGAATACTTTGTGTCTTTATCCAACCCGTCAATTATAAACGGGCGGCTAAAATATCGTACCTACGTCCTACCTGATCTAACCTGAGATCGGAATACCTATTACCTATCATTATTGAGTTCACATATTTATAAGCGCGAAGTAAAAAAATCTAAAATATATTACAAACATTTTGAATCACTGACCTAAAAATGTACATTCGATAGATCTGATGAAAACACATTCTTAATACATAGATGTCACGTGTTGTGTTTAGAAAATATGTTTGTTAAACGCACTTACACTTTATGGGGTTAGGTTTTATGGGACCCCAGAATAAGTAAGGATAAAAACACATTTATTTGTTGTTAATGCCACAATATATAGAATCTTTATAAGCCCATGAATTGCAAGAACCAATAATACATACCTACCAACGATCTTTACGAATATACGTTGTCCATTCCTTACAATATATTTATATACCTAATATATTATTATGTTCAAATAACGAAACATACAAGGACATTTCACGGTACGGCCGGGTAAGTTTATAATAGCAGAAAAGGTTATTTCGACCTTCGGCACAGGCACACCCTTCAAGGTAGGGTACATAACAAAGACTACAGAATATTGAGGGTATAAAGTAATAAATTTAGTATTTACACACCCATCACGTTAATAATAATAGGAGGAGATGTAAGAAGGTTGCTTTTATTTTCGAATTCCTTTTGTGCATATTTCTCAAAACCATTTTCAATGCTTTCCGTGTAAATGGACAGTGTTGTTTTGATACCCACACAAGTTGATACACTATACAACATGGGTTTTACACAGTGATAAATGTATTTTTGTTTAAAGTGAAGTGGTTTTTTCTACAGACTCCAGGTAGGTGGTAAATTCTTGTGTGGAATTTGGATGGTCCAAAGTGTAAAATTTCCAATGTCCAGTATTTTTTCCTAATCAATTTTAAGTTTATTTTATTTGTAAAAACGCTTAAAAATATAATACAAGGTCCATGTGGCATCAGTTTGACGTCACAATATTACAAATGCATTATATAATAATGATCGATTGTGCTACGTATGGACCCCTCTACTCCACCCCTACACATAGTCATACTACACAACATCGGATGTACTATCATAGGCGTGCGCAGGGGGGATGCCAGGTATGCCATGGCATCCCCTTCAGGGTTATTATAACCGTATAGTTTTTAGTTGTAAATGTTTTGATTATAAATTAGAATCATGAACCTATCGTATCTTAGTTCAATAATTTAAATATTTTGAATATTTTTTTATATTATTTTCTTATAATAAAATATTGGGAGTCAAATATTAATTTGATTTCATAGGTAATTAGATTTTCATAATCATCACAGGTACCTAGAAATAATAAAACAGATTGCTAACTCATGATAATATAATTGAAATCAAAATCCGCCATTTTCATGAGAATTGCGGGTTTTTTCCACCAGAATATTCAAGCCCCTGCGGTTATTGCTTATTTTCATACTACCTACAACTTCGAAAAAAAGAATTTCGATTGATTAGATTATCAATTTTTTTCATTATTATATTATTATAATATGATCTAATGTCTGTAGGTTTTTATACTGTTACTTTATTGGAATGAAATCACAGTACATAATATTAAATTATTGATGACAAAATTATTTTTGTATTTTTATTAATTACGTTTTTATTGTTAAGCATGCCTGGAAAATTCGCCACTGGTACATACTTTTCAAATTAAAATATCTAAAACCAATAAATTAGGTAAATAAAATGCATGCTAATTTCTTTTCGCATTATATGGCAAATTATTTGTACGTATTAAGAGTTTTTGGGGAGTTATTTTTTGTATTGAGCTAAATATGTTTAAAAATACCGGCATACCCTGTGAAAAAAGTCTGCGCACGCCTATATTATGTACTATGGTAACATGTAAATAGTTGAGGTGATGTCACCACTGTACATAAAACCTTGGGGGAGCAATACTATAAACGTCAGCAACAAAATCGGCGTCGTTTCGATTATCCACGGTTGGGTCGGCGATAACATTTTATCTATACTACACGAAATTTTATCTTTATTATACCCATACTTATAACAGATAAGCTACATAAAGTACATACCTTAATATGTACGGTTAATTTGTTATATCTTAAAATTGTTCAGTTGTTGGTTGATATTAGTGCGTGACACGTGTACGGTTGTATGTACATATTACTACATTTAATTTAATTTATATTTGTAATTAATTTAGTACCAAACATACTTCATTTTAAATGGCTTCTCAACCTAAAATTTCATTGAAAAGGAGAAGAAAAGTTTTGACACTCGTGCAAAAAATTGAAATTTTGGATAAAATAAAAAGTGGTGATACCGTAGCGTCACTTGCTAGGAAGTACGAAATGAACGAGTCTAGTGTTCGAGAAATAAGAAAAAACAAAAGGAAACAAACATCAATTACAATTTTTTTTCATCCTTCCTAATATATTATGTATGTATGTATAAATAATTAATAAATTATATTAAAAAAATAAATACATAATATGTAATTGTAAAACATATTAACCTTTTTGTGTAATAAAAATAAAAATAAATAAAAATGTCTAATAAAAATTAAAAATGTTATGTAAATAAAACCTAACTTCCCGTTTTACATTGCTTTATGGTCTCGTTATCCGCGCAACTTTCCTGGAACCTAACCTCCGCGAATAACGAGGGATTACTGTATATGAGTATGTAAAAATTAATACAGTGAAACTTCCATATAAACTCATATATAACTCCATATACATATAACGTACTTCCATTTAACGAAATTTTCTGTCTAACGAAATATTTACTATTTAGATATATGTAATTTCCATTTTTTGTTGCCTATCACTAGACTTCGTAAAATGAATGTTTCAATATATTTAAAAATGCTTATAACTCGCTAACACTTACAATATTATAAAAAATTAAAATATGGAAAATAAATAATTTGTTTACATTTAATTTTCATAATATATCCATTCACTCTAATATTAAAATTTAAAGCTGACACAAAATTGAAATAACTATTAACTCTAATATTATTATTGTTGTGCATTCATTTTCCTTCACAAAACACTCACATAAACAAACATACATAAATACATACTCATACGTACAATGTGTACGTCTCTGCGTACGTCTCAATATAAATATATTCCAACTATCAATTAGTAAAAATGTATCATTGTGACAATAATTTCTTAGTACATAGGTAGTATAATATTTTCTGAAAATATTATAAAATAGGCATGTTTTTGCGCTAATAAAATATAATAATGGTAAAACGGCAACAACTGGGTACTGGTCCAACGGGCACTTTTAAAATCAGACAGTGGCAAATGCCCACCTCCCCCCCCCCTAAATGACGCCACTGGTCCCTTGTTCATTGTTAATGTTAGCACCTGCTCACCGGAATAACACACGAGACTAAACATATATACGTATACTGGGTGATTCTTTTATCATAGAACACTCATTATTTCAAAAAGTATAAATTTTTTTGAAAATATTTTTTTACATAGTTTCTAGTCGCTTATAAAACAATGTTTTTCTTAAAAAATTATATTTTTAAATATTTTTTATCCTTATAATTTTTTAAGTTTTTTACTTTTTTGAATGACATAGGGTTTTAATTTTATTTTCCAAAGCAAAATATTTTTCTTAATATTTTGATACATGAAAATCAAATTTGGGGCGAATAGTTTATGAGTTATAAATATTCAAAGTTTAGATGAGCGGAATGGAGTGGTACGGGGTTACCCCGCGAAATGTTTGTCCACTTCTTCTTGCGAAGTCCTTAAATAGACACTAACTTTTGTTAAACTTTTGTAACTGTAAACCATGATCAGAGTAATAAAGGATAATTGATTTTAATGCTTTCATATAAGTATCTATTTGCTTGTTTTAAAGTAGACAAAATACTAAAGGAACATATGAATTATCTTTATAACCACGAATAAAAAATAATTGATAAAAATGCATTGCACAGTTCCGTTAACATAAATAGATTCTAACGAACATAGGTAATTTAAATAATTTGAATAATTTGTAATAAGCAATTTATACATGGCATATTAATTTAGTGGCCCAATTACCGGATACAATAATAAAAATCGTTGAAAGTAATGGCCCCATCACCGGGTCTACATGTTATAAATGTAAAACTGTAGTAGCCCAATTGGCAATTACTGTATACCTTTTTGAAAAACGGTTAATTGTGGCCCAATTCCCGGACGCACTTAGGTACATAGGTATATGTTCGTTACAAATAATGAAAGAAATATCACGAAATCACAATATATGTCACGAACATATTATAATATTATAATATACGTCATTATAGCACGCGGTGCCACATTATAGGACGGGCGGATGGACTTTGTCGTTTATCTATTACTATTACGCTAAAAATGTATATAATCTTTCTTATCACAAATTTTACGACCTTCAATTTTTATTAGAGTAATTTTCACCGTTAAGTTAATAATAATTATTGTAGGGATATTGTTAAAAAATCGTAAAAAAATAGGTAAATTATTTACCTCTTATAAAATCTAAAGGTTAGATTATT
>NC_042494.1:31370890-31378543 GCF_005508785.2 Acyrthosiphon pisum
AATCTAACCTTTAGATTTTATAAGAGGTCAATTTTTAAGCTAACGGAGCCACACGTTCTGCTTTGCGTATAATTTGCTATGTTATGCACTTGTGAGACGGAGACAACACATGCGGGTATCACGTCCTCTTAAGCAATTCTTACTTTCTTAGTCATACAAAAATACAGGTTTTTAATTTGTATGCTATTCTAAATATTCAAATGGTTGTTTTGTTAGCTTTCTCGGTTCATATATTTTATTATGGTTCACAAAAATGTGGTGCAAACAAATAAAAATATTTCCGCCTCCCCAAGTGTAAAAACAATAATATTTTTATGCGTATAATTTTGTTATGTAAATTGATATTGTAGTAACTTCAGTAGTTTCATGTTATTCACTACCGGCATCTGCTAACATGGTAACGGGAATTTCAATACGAAACCAGATTTCAACCAAATCGATTTTCTTTATTGTTGTAGTACCTATACAAAAATGAATAACCATAGATCAATGAATTTTAGACAAATCTTCATAATATGTGTAAATTATAAACATGATAATATAGTTTTAAGAATATCATTTTTAGCTATTCATCGACATTTTAAATATATTGAGGTTTTTTTCTTTATGATATAAATTATTTTTTCTCGGTTAAAAAGCTATGACATTTTATTACTAGTTCTTAGGTTCTTTATAAGTAGTTTTCGTAGCAGTTTAAAAATATTGAATTTACAAAGTCATCATTTTTCAATAGATACCTATCTTATGTGCAATCAATGAAATTTTCAAAATATTTAGACTTAATTGATCGTGTTGAAATCATGAACTTATTCACACCGTTGTACGGTTTGCGATATTGACTTATATAGGTTAGTATCAATAATGTAGGTAAGATAATCTATATATATATATAAGAATGCATCGTGATTTTGGAGACGAAGGCATCCATTTCTATAAACAGCTGTTTATATTATTTTTATTTTTATATTACGTTTATAAAAACGATCTTTGAATACAGAGTGAACCTAACCTAACCACAAGCGAGGGAACGAAAAGATCCAAACCAGTTTTTGACACCCGGTCGTTTAGTAGGTACCTACATCAATACTATACAATAGCGACAAAGCATGGACGAGATCGTTCGGTTTCAGGGATTTAACTAATCCTGCTGAGTATTAATACCCCACGTGCAATGACTTTATACCTGCAGGTTGAATTTTATATTTTTTTCTACGACAGCATTACGACAAAAAAAAAATGGGTAGGTAGTACACGATATAACCTAAATCGTTTTGCGAAATGAAATGGAAAAAAACACTAATACAAATTAACGACGATACGAGCACACTCAGGTAGGCTGGTGTTTTCGGACAAAATGCTTCGTAGTGTAGATTAGATCTCTGGGAAGAAGATAGGCTAATTTCATTAAATTCTGTTTTTTTTTATTCATCGGATTTTCGGTACGATCAGGTTAGGTTAGGATTTTGTATTAATTGTACAAATATTTATATTAATCTACCGTAAGTGGAATTAAGTAAAAATGACAAACTTGGTATAACTTTCATACTTTAGTGTTAAATTATACAGTTACGTAAAAACAGCACGGGGTTATGTTTTTATTCTGGGCAACGGAAAAGTGAAAACAAGTTTTGAACACCACACGGTACAAATATTAAATAACGAATTGAACAAAGTTTATGTCATGTAAAATTGGTACTTTTAAAGGGAAACGAAGTGCACGAGGTCAGCTATTAATAATATAAATCAAAATTGAAAATATAATATAAGTGATGTGTTAACAACAATTTGATCAACACTTTAAAATACCATACTTCTATTGGAGACATTTATTAGTCATTACTTATATTAGTGTATTACTTAATGTAAATTAATATAAGTAGTATAAAATATAATTGTTGAATATTCCAATCATCTACGTTTTTCATTATTGAATTACAAAATAAAAACAGAATTATTTTTGTTGAAAACAGGTTTTGTGTTAATATTCCCGTTACCATGAGTTAATAGTATAATTATTTACTATAATAGTCAATAACATGAAACTATATTTACTGAAGTTATGATGTAATTAATTTACATATTACTACTATACATATTTAAAAACAAATAGGTATTCATGTTTCAAATGTATTTGTTTTTAGGACTAACAGAGCAAAAAAATAACTTGTACCAATTAGTTTATTGTTTATTAATTGTTTTATACAACGTACTAAATATTATAATACCTATAGTAATATACCATGGTTGATAAATTTTAAACTTCGAAATTATTATAATTGTTTTCATTCTAAATGTTCAATAATGGTTACGAAAAGATGATCTTTTAATGGTGTAAATTACGATCTATTATAATGTATCTCTAATTAGTAACTAGTAATTAATAAATAATAATTACCTTGTACCATATTATAATAAGCTTTGATTAAATACATAATTAAACATATTTAATCAATGTAATAAGTTACTAAATAAAAACCTATAATTTTTCATAACCTGAAAAGTAAGGATTTCATAAATGTATCATTATAATAAATTGTCGTTAATATAGGTAACGATTTCGATTTATTCAAAAATTAGTAGCCCACTCGTCATTAACTCGCTGCACTAAGCACCACTGCACTTACAGAACTGATATTTAAAATTGAAATATTAATATTTTTTATCATAAATTCATAGAAATTATACATAATATCTGGTCATGACTTTAGTATACTGTCAAATTCACATTGTAAACTTTTTCAATGATAATTGTATGCATATTTATTACTTAGTAGGTATGTAACATAATTTTATTGGAATATTCTACATCAGGGGTCGACAATTACTAGTCTAAAGTCAAGACTGGTCGATCTTATTAAATATTAAGTATACCAATTTCTGTTGATCACGTGTGGTTATTTTAAAGTTTATGACTTAAACACACCTTTACGCTTTATGTACAAATTAAAATATTAATTAACCAAGAAAAACATACAATTTTCCAATGGAGAAATAATGAAAAAAGATTATTAATATACAATTTGTTGTTATGCTGTATGTAATAATATAAATAGTCAGTGGTTTACGCTTGGGGGACACCTATCCCAGTGGCACAACTATGGCTAAAATGTTGGGGGGGGGGCTATTGAACAAGTACTATTAAACGCTAATTAATGTAATTTCCATAATATTAATATTCAATTACAAGATCATAGTACATAGGTACCTATACTATTATATCATTAAAAAAATAAAAAGCGGCCAAGTGCGAGTCGGACTCGAACATGAAGGGCTCCGTAGCAGCAAGTAATATAAATAATAAGTAATTTCGTTCGGCCGGCACGAACTTTGGCCCCACCACCAGGTCCAGCAGAAGTCTTATCTAATGTTATAATAATATTACCTGCTCTGATAAGCGGAGTCGGGAACCTGCCCCCCACGCGCTCCGCACCCGATAACGATCAAGCCACGCCCCCAACATTTTTTTTTCTATTTTTGTATGAAAATCTTAATGCGGTTTATAGAATACATCTACTTACCAAGTTTCAACAGTATAGTTCTTATAGTTTCGGTGAAAAGTGGCTGTGACACCCGGACGGACAGACAGACGGACATGACGAATCTATAAGGGTGCCGTTTTTTGCTTCGGAACCCTAAAAATCAGGTATAGGTATTAAAGAAATGTTAAAGTTTAAAATATATACCTTATTGAATACAATTTAACTTACTTTTATACTTCTATCATAATTTGCACATATTAACAATAACATTATGTATAGTTCTGTAAAAATTAAATCCCCGAATTAAAATATTACGTTTCCTAATAATATTTTGACGAAATAAAAAATAATAACGTAATATAGGTACCCCTGACCTACATAAAATTATTCAACAATTGCCAATTTTATTTCTAAAGCACTACCTATAATCATTACAATTGTTTATCTTAATAGGCATACATTTTAATGTTCTTATTTGCGCAGTGGTTAGGGTTTGGAAGTTGACCCAAAAAAACATGCACATTATACTGCCCCTCCCCCCCCCACTATACACACACACAACATTCACATTGAGTTTATTTAAAAGTATTTTAAAAGTCGTAAATAATACTTATTACAACGCTTACATTCAATAATAAAATACAACTTGAACATTAAAAGTTACTGTACTAAAAAAGTGTATTAATATTTATTTGTAAAAAATACATATATTTTGTCAAATTAATATAGGTATTTTTAAAAATAATTTGATTTTGAAATAATAATTTTCTATAATAAATAATATATATTTTAAAAATATTAAATATACATTTTTATATTGTTTATTTATCAGTTTATTTTAATATTTTAAAATTCGACATAATTCATAAACGAAAAACAATAGGACATTTTCATAAAATAAGTGGTAATTGGTTAGAAATTCGCTGAAATTACAAAACATTACCTTAAATGAATTAAAAACCAGCCATTGTATTATTATAAATTACTTAAAGATATAAATCTAAGAATTTCCACTTTATTACAATTTATTATTTTTAATATCAATATAATAATATATTATTTACAATTAACTAATGGCGCATTCATAAAATATTTATACTTAATAAAAGGGAGTATAAATGTATAACGTTTGACTCGTTAGCTGTGGCCCAGTACTTCAAATGACCACAAATAAGTATAAAGACTACTTAAAATGCTGCTGAAGTGATTTAGTACGTGTCTTAGGTGTTCCAGAGTTAACCATATTCTTTTAAAATATAAAAGTGTGTTCGTTTATTTATATTTTAAGTACATTTAAAAATTATAGTGACATTTCTTGTTGTAAAAAAAATAGTGACAATTCAAAACTAAAACAATTATTATACCTAATCGTTTGGTCTTTTAATATGAATCAAACATAATATGTATGAAATATGCATACGGTAGACGATAAATTTTAAACAACGATTTACATATTAATTTTGTTCTAAAAAATATTTTTGTTCCCTCCTTTAATCCCTTCTCACCCTATCGAATTCCGAGTTACTCAGCGTTTTACTATATAGTTTCTTCATCCCATATGTTGTACCCAAGTGTGCTACGAATTGTAGCAGTAATCCATACTAATTATCCACTTGACTTTTTAATGCGCCTGTCCTCTAAATCTTCAAACCAGCTCCCTGCCCAATTCACAAACACTGCTACTTAATTAATCATATTGTGTAATGTAGGACTCTACCCGTTATTAATAAATTAATAATTAATATTGTTTTGCTTGTTGGAGTTTTTAGCTCATTTGTTCTATGAGTCATAATAATGTTAGACAAACAACGAAAAATAATACAATATTTTAAGCCAAACGCACATATTCGTGTAAAAACAATAATTTTTTATTTTCAAATATACATGTGTATTTACATTGAGCTTAAATTTAGTGCCTAACTTCAATTGTTTCATGTTATGGAATATAACAGTAATTAGAATATTTACACAAACCCAGTTTTTGACTAAGTACATGGATTTTGTTATTTTTTTTTGTTATTAAAAAATTAATAACCATATATAATTGAAATCTTCACCAAATTATATAAACAATTTTCAGTCATGATATAATTATATGTATTATTTTATTTAAAATAATTAATATTTTAGCTTTTTTAAGCCATTTATATAGATATTTTTATTTTTATCTTTATCTTTATTTCATTTTTTATTGATTAATGGAAATATGGAACAAATAATATGTGCTGTTCAAACAGAATCTTTTAATAATAAAATTGACATAAAAGAAATACATTCAAAGTATGGTTTAAGTGTTTCAAGCTCAGACAAAAGTAATAGTATGGGAAAGTACCTAAACAACAATTATTAAAAACTAAACGATTTATTAATAATTTAAATATTAATGCGATAAATAATTAAAGCTGATAGATAAAATTATATATATAAGTAATCAAATTTACCGAAATACTAAAACAGCTTACCAAAACAGCTTATACCGAAATAGTGAAATAAATTTATTATTAAAATAATTAATAACATATTAATACACTAAAAACTTGAAAAAAGGTAAAGGGTTACCCAAAGGTAACATAAATAATAATATGGATATATTAAAACTTTTACAGTCACTTTTTTTCATTTCCTGCAGCCCCCTTAAATAACCAAGAATAACGGTTTCAGTTATTTTGTTGTAAACTTACTGGCTATCGTATTAATAATAAGTAAGAACAATATATATAAATATAATATAAATTATAAACTATTCACACATTACACACTGAGTCTCCGCTCAGAATCGTTTTTTGTATACAATTATATTGTATCATTGAATTCAAATTCAATACCATCCATTATACAGTGACCCATTTGTAACCTATATACTGTACAGCAGAGCGACATCCACCTACCCACTTTTAGATTCTGAGTGGAACGATGAATGTATTGATTTTACAATGTGTGTTTTTTTAATTTTTAATTTTTAAATTGTTTTATTTATTTATTTTTTTTTATTTTTGTGTCTGTCATTACGGTTTGGGGCAGTAAAACTGCTTCGATTTTCTTCAACAGTATCCTGTTTGATGGGAAAGTGAATCTAGTTGGTGCATTCGGGAGGTCAAAATTTGAAATTTCCAATAGTTTTCAAAAACGCCGTGAAAAACAAAAGAAAAATTAAGGAAAAACGGGAATTTTTACGCAAAAGCTGTTTTCGAAAAAATCAATTTTGGTTTTTGGTGTAACTTTAAAACTAATGACCGTAGATACATGAAATTTTCACTGGTTGTTTATATTTCCATTTTCTATACATAATAAAATTTCTAAAATATTTTGATTTGTTTTGAACTGTTTAGGGACATTTTAAGTTTCCAATTTTATAAGTTTTTATTAATCTAAAATTAATTTAACTTAAATTAATCTAAACATTAGCAAGTTTGCAGGGGCGGAGTGGCTCAACAGTTCTTACCGGGCAAACAGATATTTTCAGGCCACATAAATTTATTTCAGGCCATTTTTTTCAAATTTAATTTCTTACCATTTATTGTCTTATTGCTAGATGTGTGCTTACCATTTTTTGATTGGGTGAAGTATAAAACAATTTATTTAGCCTACATATTGCTAGGAGATATTATCAATTTATTATCATACACATTTTATATTATTCCTAGCTTCTATTGTAAAGTAGGTAGTATCAAACATAAAAATGTTTGTTCATTATAATATCAAGTATTTGAACCAAAAAACTCCCTCTAAGTAATCTTATAACTGAACACAGGTATTATTTTATATTTCCACAAATATATCACTACTATAGAGTATAGAAACTTATTTTTTAAGTAAACCTATATATTATAAAAACACTTAAGCTTCTTGTTTTAGGAAATTTATTAAATATTATTTTACAATAACAATTTGCTTAGTAAATTACTTTTACTGCCCAACTCGTTAGTAAGGACATCGTTATCTAATTCTATGAGTATTGATTTTTCAATTGACATTAACATAAATTCTTCTAAATGCTCAATAGTCATGGAGTTCCGTAGTCTATTTTTTATGTACTTCAATGTGGAAAAAGATCTCTCAAAAGTAATACCATCAGCTTATTTGCATGAGCATATATGTGTTACGGGCAAAGTAGGAAACCCAGGCATTGTTATGCAATGCCCGGGCACTGTGTACAATGCCCGAACATTATGGC
>NC_042494.1:31379985-31380803 GCF_005508785.2 Acyrthosiphon pisum
TTTCGTTTGTTCTGTTTTTGGAATTTTATGCATATTGAAAATAAAAAAACAGATCGAAAATTGCACATTAACTTATTAAAACTTTGCGGCTTTGTTTGGATTTATTCCGTATTGATCGTATTATCGCAGATTATACAAACTACAAACATAATCTGTGGAATTTGGTATTATTAAATAAAAATGCAAGCTTGTGATGTTATTTACAACCATAATCATATACTTTGTTGTTTTGTGTCAATTACAATATAATATACCTCGTTTGAATAACTATTTATAGATTGTGTGTTTTACTTGTCTATTATTATGATAAGACGACCGATAATAAGAAAACGAGTTATCGCAACATCGAGTATTTACTACTTATAATATTGGTGGTTCACATATCACATTATTAATTTGTTTTCGTTGTTTTTAGTTTTTACAGTTATCAAAAATAGCTAAATATTTTAAATATTAATTGTTTTCATCACACCAGGACCAGGCCACTTCTTATATAAGCAAGCCAGGCCACCGGGCATTATCCCGGTTGCCCGGCGGGCCACTCCGCCCCTGCAAGTTTGCTTTCAGTAGACCAACCTAGTGATGTTTGTTTTAGTATTAGAATTTAGAGTGAATTGACGTAGGTATCAACAAACTTTTCTGGTGACATTATGAAATATATGAACTACTTATGAAATACCTTGTTTTAAATTTTCAATCCTTCAAAACTGAACATTTTATACATTTGTAAATTTAAAATATTATATTCGAAATAAACGCACACATGTGATATATTAACATGTGTTTTATACATGTCTATTAATGGGCGCATACTTAAA
>NC_042494.1:31380853-31384559 GCF_005508785.2 Acyrthosiphon pisum
CTCGTGTCCACCCCTCTGGGTGCTCTCAATGCTGGCAAACAAAAAGTTATCGCAAAAGCGGCGATTAACAATGAAACAAAAACAAAAATATTTCATTAATATGTTGTGCTGTTGTGGGTCGCCAAAATTCAAATATTTTCCAAGATAGGTTCCATTAAACGTTTGAGAACCTCTACAGTATACTACATTACTATATTTACAGTTGATTTGTTGATTATTAAGATATTTAATAACATTAAAACCTGGTGTCGAAATAATATGGTACTCGCATGTTTTAGGTACATGCCTAGTTACCCTATAGCCTATATAGAATAAAACTACAATTATTTATATCTACTTCACATAATAGGCACCTAATGGCTAATATATAATTATCACACTAAATAACATAAACATTGCATAATAAATGAGGTATATATAGGTTATAACTTATTAGTTATAGGTACCTATTTAAAGTTTAAGATTTAGATTTAGCATCTACCACTGTCCACTAGTATACATTGACATGTTTTGGTATAGCATGTAGGTATACAAAAATTATTGTTTCGATTGTTTGAAGTAACAATTATGTTTACATTTATGTGGAAAAAATATATCATACATATTTAAGTACCTAGGTATTGTTTGTGATTTTCATCTCATAAAACAACTGAACTACATGGGATTTTAATATAAAATATAAATTATTAGTTATATATACTAGCTATTGTATTAGATCTGATTAGTAGATACGATTCCTTATCCCTATTTTATAGCAATTATTAGCAGCTACCTACATATTATGTACAATATACACAAATAATATTTAATATACACCTAGTAAAACGCGTCACTAAAATTTGTAAAAAGTAAAAACACCAATTTTCAGTCTACATTATAGCATTGATTATAGCTATATTTCACTGTAAAAACCATTTGTACGTCCTCAAAAGACAAAAGTTTAGCGTTTGTGTCGCACTCAGACCAAGATAACTGGAACCATTTTAAAATCGTGGAACCATAAAGCTTGTTTAAATTAATTCAAAATCAAAATCCGATCAATATTTTAAAAGTTTGGAACATACATTTTTGGTATTCAGAGGCTGTGCCAGAAATTTTTATTGGAAGGGCAATACCGGGCCAAATTTTTTTCTGCTGAGGCATTTATGTTTGGTTACTCGATCACCCATTAATTTGTTTATAACATAATATTTTCAGGAAAGTATTTCTTAAAATGTTTTCTGTATAATATGCTTTATTTCTAAATAAATAATCAAAAAAATACCTATACCATATTATTATTACAAATGTACTACGATAAAACTTTAAATTTCCTCCATTTTCTTTTATTTGTAAGTAACATTAGATAACTTTTTATTTTTTAATGTATGAGATTTTAAAAAGTGTGAAGTTAGTATTCATTTTATTGACTATTTTTATTTCTAAATGAGCAAAAAAAGGCATATTTAATATAAATATAACAATCAAACTTAATTTATCTAATCTAATCAGTGATGACATAAAAAATTAATAAAATGCATTTTCAGACTAGATTAAAATTGTCAACATTAAATTATAGGGGTGCAATGGAGGGGGTAAATCAAATGTATAGAGGGACTTGCCCACCCTTGCACCAGTGTAGCGCTACCCCTGTTAGTTTTTAATTCTTAATAGATTTATTGTTTCTTTTTGATTTTATTAAAGGTATTTAAAAAAATAGTCGGTTCTCTTTATGTAATAGTTACCTACTAATTACAATTTACATGTTTTCTTCATTAATAATGAATAATAAAATGCAGAGTGTTATCTTTTACAATAACAAAATAAAATATGTGCACCTATATACAAGTATAATATTTAAATCTTAATACATATGATGAAAGCATTTTAGGCACCTACCTATATTATGTAGATTAGGTACCTTTTTTTTTTTTTTTTTTTTTTCCAGTTTTGAACCGACGGCGCCGCGGGAATTGCTTGCGCATTACTTCCGCGACGCCGCCGTCGTTTATTGAAGTAAACAACATGTAGGTTAGGTACCTAGGTATATTAATATTACAATTTTAATGATAATGTACATTTTTTAAGACTTAAAAGTTATGTTTGAAAAGGTTTCGTATTTTAAACATCTAGGCAACCGAAATCCAAACTGTTAAGTTAGGTTTATTCATCGAGGTTCCAGTTTTTACGGTTTGCAGCTTATATACCACATCAAGTAAAATACGACCGCACAAATTGATCTGATCGTGTTTTCAGGTGACGAGGAACAAAATAATATCCGACGGTTGAAAACGATACACGTGTGATATACGTGTGTAAATAAACAGAGATTATATTTTAATATTTCATATAGATTTGCAATATCCAACAATCATCACGTCCGAACGAGCAAAAATCCACGTCCTGCAATACGGGTGTTTCGTCTATTCATCATCACAGATTACAATACCTAATTATTATAAATACCTACCTATTATATAATGTTACAGTGGTTGAATTGGAGTGGTCTGAGGGGGTGGGTTGGAGTGCTCCTTCTAATATGTAATTATAATTTATATCCTAATTAATAGGAAATTTAAATATTCGGATACTTCCGCAATTTTGTTAATAATTTTTTTATCCCTCATCTATTTTTTATCCAATTCAAGCACTGCAGATACTGTAGGTACCTTATTACTTATTATATACGTTATATACCTACGTGCTACTTACATGAAATATCTTCATCGTATAAAAAATATTGTTTTTTTTTTCTTCAAACAATATCAGACGTGAATTATTTATTGTTTTTATTTTACGGTGCTGACTGGTTCCAACAGTGCCAACGTGTGTGTTAACGAATAGGTATGGCGCCTCGGAGTAGATTTTAAAATAATTCCGCTCTTATTACTGCCCTTCTACACATCATCAAAAAATAAATTATCATAACCAAATTGTTACAATATTTTAATTAATACCTATATTATATAGGTGTATTGAGTGTATACACATATATACAGCACTGATATATATATACACAGTCACACAGGTGTAAAAACTCCGCACCACTTAATTTTATTCACTGTACACTAAAAAAAAACTATGAAAAAATATTAAAAGAAACTTTTTTTCAATCAAACGGATTATTTTATCATATATGAGTATCTTAAAATTGTAAATTGTTTGTGCCTTTTAAAATATTCATAACTTGTTTTAAAATTAAATATAAAAAAAAAACCAACAAATTTCGCTATATAATATTCTTACTCCTACATTTGATAATAGGTCAATTCACTCTAATTTTCAAACTAACGGAGCTACACGTGTTCTGCTGAGTGTAAAATTTACCATGTTACGCACTTGTAAGACGGAGCAACACATGCGGCCACGCGGGGTTGTGTACTCTTAAGGAAAATTAATCGGCGATACTAAAGCGCTTCTAGAAAAAAAGGTGTATCCGTGAACCGTCAATAACCAATATTATATCATAAAAATTAAAAAAGCATAGTACAAAATATATTAATTGTTAGTCAATATTATTATGATTGATTGTAAAAAATTTTCTAATAACCGGGCCTGTCCTGAATTTTTATCTTGAACACGATCCTGAATTTCAGTTCTTAGTGTACCTACGAGTTAACCCCTCCATAAAACATTTTGTTTCCGAGTACCTACCTATACCCCATTCAGGAAATGATTTTAAAATGTCATTAATTTTTAGACTTACACATATGTTTACACATTACAC
>NC_042494.1:31384659-31386048 GCF_005508785.2 Acyrthosiphon pisum
TTATTTTCAATATGCATAAAAATTCCAAAAACAAGAACAAACGAAAAGGAGGGCATGAGAGGGAACAAGAGAAAAATAAAAAGCTCTTGTCTGTGATCGGGGAAAAGCGTGAAAAAATTAATTCAGATTTCAAAGGTAGGTATAATTGACGTATTGTAGTATGCAGAGTTGAGCAAAATAATATTATCTAGATAATTATTCGAATAAGTATAAATTGGAATAAAAAAATATTCGAATAAACATATTTTATAATAAAATATTATATAAATTAAATTGTATTTAAATGACGCCCTACTCTGGTAGTATTTTATTACTTTTAATTTAAATTTTTAATATTTTTTAACTTTTTAATTTTTTAATTTTTGTCAATGCATATGTTACGAGCAATGTTGGAATAAGTTAACATAGATCGGGCATTGTATACAGTGCCCATTTAGATTTGGGCACTGTAGGTTAAATATTGAATATATTAAAAATCAAATAAAACATTTA
This sequence comes from Acyrthosiphon pisum, assembly GCF_005508785.2. NCBI lineage: Eukaryota > Metazoa > Arthropoda > Insecta > Hemiptera > Aphididae > Acyrthosiphon > Acyrthosiphon pisum. The sequence continues at coordinate 31,385,152 of NC_042494.1, forward strand.
AATTTTACTGTATTTTTTAATAATCATAAAAAAGACTTGAAATAGAAGCTTCAAAATATATTCGTTGCCTTTTAATAGTTTTTATCCAGTATGATACCTCTTACTGAAGTAGGTATTCATATTTCATATTTTTATTTAAAAACGGTTTGATATGAACAAGATTAATATTATTTATTATTAAATTATAGTTATTTTAATAATTTTAATTTAATTAATTATTACTAAAAAGTAGGTAATCTTAGGCACGTAAGATAGTATTATATTACTTCATCTATAAACACTTACACAACTATTATGACGATTTGAGTTACAAATTCGACCAAATTTTTTGCATTTACACCGATTGGTATTACATAATAATGCAGTAGGAATGACAGACTACGCGACGTCGTGACAATAATAATATGATCATTCGATTTTGAATAGGCAGAGGTTTTATGATTAGATAATGAAAAATTATCTAGATTACCTATACTGTTTGTAATTATTATAGTGTTCGCGCAAATGCGCAATATACTATGAGATCACTAATTTGTCGTTAAAATTTAAAATTTAAAATTACGGATCTGTTCGTATTATCGGCAGCCGTCATCACGTATATTGCGTACAATTTGATAGGTATCTCGTCACTCGTAATTCGTAGTATGTTAATGTCAATTGAAAAATCAATACTCATAGAATTAGATAACGATGTCCTTACTAACGAGTTGGACAGTAAAAGTAATTTACTAAGCAAATTGTTATTGTAAAATAATATTTAATAAATTTCCTAAAACAAATAGCTTAAGTGTTTTTATAATATATAGGTTTACTTAAAAAATAAGTTTCTATAGTAGTGATATATTTGTGTAAATATAAAATAATACCTGTGTTCAGTTATAAGATTACTTAGAGGGA
>NC_042494.1:31387580-31388625 GCF_005508785.2 Acyrthosiphon pisum
TTTTTGTCACTTTTCATAAATTATTTGAAAGAAATTAGTATAAAAAGATTTAATAAAATTAAAAAAAATAATTATATAATCTTAATTGATGTATGATATAAAAGAAATAATATGTATTAAAAATATTAAATAATAATCGCCCCAGAGGTCCAATGCAGGTACGTTTATTAACATAGATTACCAGCCCGCAGATATCGAATGGACATTTAATATTCATAATGGTTCTTTACACCCGCATGTGTTGTCTCCGTCTAACAAGTGTACAACATAGCATTAACTTTACTGTTTTGCACCGGACAACTATTATACTCCCTCTGTATTTATAGAAGAACAAAATTCCACAACCCAAATTTATGTGTGTCGTAGCGTTTTTATAATTTGAATAATATAAATACAATTAGATATATCGGTTGGAGAACAGTAGAACTCGGTTTTTTTAAAATTAATATTAGTAAAAATATTGGTATTAAATATTTGCTATCAAAAACGTGCGCGTTAAAAGTGTGTAATGCACTTTAGGATCCCCTCTAGGATTTATAAAAGTTATAATAACATTATGATTATAACTTTATATTTGACAAAAAAAAGATTGAAATTTGTAAACGTGATTTTAACAGAAAGCTATAATCAAAAATAATTAAATAAGTGGCGGTGATCCTACAGTCAATGTGTTGCATAATCTATGTAACATAATCATCGTTTTAAAAACTGTTGTCAATTCATTAATAATTGTAAATTATATTATATACTTTTTCCTTTAAAAAATGTTTGTTTCATTCAGAAGTATTATTTATTTTGTAACTAATTTATAAAAATTACGATTATTTAAAAAAAAAATTATTAGGTAAATTATATTTTGATATCGCTCAAAAATTAACAAAAATATGTGATCCAGTGATTGAATATTGGTAATTTGTATTTTCGGCCATCAAACGATTGAGAACGTTATACCTTTTTAGCCGAACGATTGAGAACACTTAAAATTAACAAAGAACTTACCGCTGACCCAAAAAAAAACCCAAAACAGAATACGATTGAGAACGAA
>NC_042494.1:31388725-31401809 GCF_005508785.2 Acyrthosiphon pisum
CAAACCTAACCTAACCTTTATCAAAAAAAAAATGTCTACAAGAAAGTAAAATTAAATTTTTATGAGCGTTTGAAATTCATATTTTTACAACATTTGATATTCGCTCGATTTCTCAAGTGGCGATTTTCTTATTTTATTGTAATTAAAAAACGAATGACTGTAGATACTTAAAACTTTCACTGAATGTTTATATTAGCATTTTCTATATACGATAACATTTTGAAAATAATTTGACTCTTATTGAGCTGTTTAGGAACATTGTCAGTTTTCAATTTGTTTAGTTTTTTTTCTATAAATATCAATAAAATTTTATTTGTTGGGTAAAAAAGCGTGAAAATTTCACGAAAGGCTCCTGATATATTGTTACAATATAGTAGTTGAAAAATATTAAAAGTACATCAACACAATTTTTTTTATAGGTAAGCATTTAAAGTTCAAATATTGATAAAATACGTAAAAATGATGAAAATTTGCAAATTATTTTGAATTAGAAATTCATAAAAATTTTTCTTTTTAAATCTAAGATTTGAAAATGCAATACAAGATCATTCATAAGTTTGTCTATCTTTATCAAAAAAAAAAATGTCTTCAATCAAATCAAATTAATTTTTTATGAACGTTTGAATTTCATATTTTTACAAGATTGGATATTCACTCCATTTTTCACGTAGAGGATTTTGTTATTTCGTTGTAATTCAATAAAACAAATAACTGTAGTTACATGCGACAATTTCACTGAATGTCCATAGTTTCATTTTCTACACACCATAAAATTTTGACTTTTGACCCCCCAAAGTACCAACTAGATTCACTTTCCTATCAGAAAAGATACTGTTGAAGAAAATCTACAGACGCAAAAAAAAAATTTTAAAAAAAACACACATCATTGTAAAATCAACATTGTTTCACTCAGAATCAGGTATTGTGATATGATTATTTTGAAATTTATTATAGGTCAATTTTTTTTAATACCATAGGTAAGTATATAATGTCTTATACCTAGACTGACTACCGTCTCCGTTCAGAATCGTTTTTCTAATACAATGATATTATATCATTGAATTCAAATTTAACACCATTCATAACAGTGACAATTCGGTACGGAAGACAGTATATATACCGGACGATTTCGAGCACACACCATCAGTCTTCATTCAACCTTCTACCCAGGTAACACTCACCTGGAAGGAACGAAGACCTGACCATCCGGCGAAACCCGCCACCAGACGACGACGAGCAGACCAGCAGCCAGACGTGAGCTGGCCATAATTCGCTTCCAGATCAAATTACCTAAGCCCACCGTCACCGCCGCATTGCCGCTCGCCGCTGACCAGCCCGACAAGCAGTTTAAACGTCGCAGTCTAAACCACCATCGGTTAACGACGTGCAGAGCAGTTGATTAACGAGAACCGGCCGTAATTCGAGACCAGATCGAATTACTAAAGCCCGCCGCAAATAACATTGCCGCACGCCGCTGATCGCCAACACATGCGGCCCGGTAGCCAGTCATTGACCGCTACCCGCCGACGACAACCAAGAGTTCGCCGCCACCAATCACGAAACGATCCAGGACCCAGCGAGGCGTCCAGAGCGTGAACGACGACCCACCGCCAACACCGACTCCAACGATCAAGACTCAACGGACCTCCCCGTCCCCCCTATGTACACTTGATTAAGTTGTGTCAAACCCCGGGTACAATATATCGCTGTGGCCGCTTCCTGCGAGTCATGCGCAACGATATATCGACCCCGTCCATACGGTGACTGTAACACGCCGATATCCCCAACATATTTCCCATCACTGTATATAGGACCAGGTATATAGGAGCTCTCGCCGCGACGGTCCATCTATTCAGGCCGGCCTTCGCACCTATGAACCTCGCTAACCCTATTTTGTATATAAATATATTTAACAATAAATAAAGGATAAGATGTAATACTAAAACCCTACGCGATCTTATTCCGGACGCTTGTCCACAGTGACCGTGCCGTCTCACTGTTTGAGAACCTCCCGGGTTGGACTTCTCGCGACACGATGTAGCCTATCTTCTTCCCCAAGGTCTAATCTATCTCTGTAACAAGTTTCATCGCAATCGGATGAATGGTTTTGGAATGCATAAAATACATAGGTAGGTAGAAACATTATTTGTGTTTTAAATACATAGATATTATATATTCTTGTTAGTTGTTAATTGTTTATCTTGCATTTTCATATTAAATTAAAATACATGTGTCATGTATATTTTGTGTTTATAATGTATACACTATAATACCTAAGGTACCTATATAAGATATGTATATTATGTAAAATTATAAAAAAAAATTATTATTATTTTCAGGAAATTATTTAATATGTGATTGTCAATTGTAATCATACTTATGAGGACGTGATACCAAAACGTGTACGCGTGCAACGATTGAGAGAACGCGCTGTTAAGTATTGGAAATTTAAATTTTTTCGTCATTGGACGAGAACGAAGTCTCATCGAACGATTTTCTTCTTTTTTTGTAATTCAAAAACGAATAACTGTAGATACTTGATATTTTCACCATATATGTTTATTTTATCATTTTCTATATATTATTATGAATTATGATACAATCTTAAATCATTTTTAGCTATTTATATACATTTCATATATTAAATTGTATTAGTTTTTTTTTCTATCGATGTTTATAAATTATGTTTCTATGATCTATGTTCTGTTGGATCAAAAAGCTTGAAAATTTAACACGATAGGTTCCTCATATATTGTTTTAATAACAGTTATAAAATATTAAAGATACACGGGCATGATTTTTTTTATAAGTTTAAATTTCATAATTTAACAAAATCTTGAAAATTTGGTAGTTATTTTTTAGTTACAAATTATTAAAATGTTCAGTTTTTATAACTAAGAATTGAACATTTAAAACAAGATAGGTACAAGTTATCCACTTGTAATCTATTGTATAGCAGATTGGTATATCCACCATATTTGTTTAAAATTCTTATATTAAAACATCTATTACATATTTGAACAGCAAGCTTAAAAGGTGGTAACGAAGAAAAATAAAATATGACATGGAATAACGGAGTCAATAGGCTAGTGGAGGCACTTCATCGTGGAATATTAGTTATAATATTTTAGTACTATAATTGATTCGATGCTATAACAGTGATCTAAATTATTATTTTTTAATTTTTTATAATAAGCAGGTCTGATACCACTGACTTTTTAGCATTCTTTTGAGATTTTTTGGAACAGAAATAAAATTAAGTGTATGTTAGAAATTTCTAAGTTCTAACCACCGTATTCTCTCTTTGACCCACTCTAAACATTAGCAAGTTTGCTTTCAGTAGACCAACCTAGTGATGTTTGTTTTAGTATTAGAATTTAGAGTGAATTGACGTAGGTATCAACAAACTTTTCTGGTGACATTATGAAATATATGAACTACTTATGAAATACCTTGTTTTAAATTTTCAATCCTTCAAAACTGAACATTTTATACATTTGTAAATTTAAAATATTATATTCGAAATAAACGCACACATGTGATATATTAACATGTGTTTTATACATGTCTATTAATGGGCGCATACTTAAATAGTTGGCAGCCTTTTTAATTCTTACGTAGGTAATAAAATTTAAAACAATAGTTCATAAAACTACCGCGGATAGGTATTATCTAAATATCATTGGTATGGATAAAATGAATAGGTTATAACCATAAATGCTAAATTATAATATGTACAGTATATGAAATAAATTTATAATAATTTTATATTTTATTCCTTGATAGGCTAGGTCAGTTATACGATATAATATGGTCACACATAATTACACCACTGCAGGTTGTCTGGTAGTTGGTACGTACTACGTGCTTCGCTAATATTGTTGATCGCTGTAATAATCAGTGTAACCAGACACAAATAACAGTATTTTAAATAAACAAATTTAATTATTAATATTATTAGTTTTTTGTTCAGCCTAATCAATTAGAATTAAATAATAACAATAAATTACATTAATAATAGCTAATATGAATACTAACTGCGCTATATAAGCTCGTATCTGGTTCTGGTACATGGAGTTATCGATATTACAATTAGTTTTATAGTAAAATAATCATACAAAATAAAAATACGATTTTATTAATTAAACAAAGCATAGTAGATGGATTATAGATACTTTAGAAACAAAATTGACATCAGCGTTGCATATTATTATAGACGCCAGACGGTACATATTATTAGTGTTTGGAAAGGACGTCGTTCACGTGTTCACGTTCATATTTAGTAAACAATACAATATGAACTTCACTCACCTTTTTCAAATAGAACATGAACGTGAACGGCGTTTATACATCTAATGAATTTGAACGATTTTTGAGACGTTCAAATGTATTTATTATTTAATAAATATTGATTGATAATAATATTATGATACAAAATATATTACGAATTATAAAAATAAAATATATGAAATTCCAGTGAGCACGCCTGGACATAAAACAACAGTAATATTATGATTTCCACGATTTTGCATTCGTATTTAAACGATACATAAAAATAAAATAAATTAATGAACGACGAAATGAACGCATTCATATATTTTCATAGAACGTGAACGTGTTCATTTGAAAAAAATATGAATTTGAACGTGAACGAGCTCCTTTTTTAGTGAACGTCCGAACACTGCATATTATAAGCTAATATGTTTGAACATATTGACTTTTTATAATTTTATTAACACACACATTATCATATCAAGTTCAGTATTCCCTAATTATTTTATTTATTGGATATTTATTTTATTTTAAATTATATCTATCTATTTTGTCATCTCGAACATAGTTGCGTTGATGTACAATTTATACTTTATTGTACGAATCAAACGCTCTCAGGATACAATGTTATAAACGATAGTCGATAGTGTTACATAGTATCATTAATTATCACTACATTGCAGAAACCAGCGAGTGATGTCCCCGTGTTTAAAGTGCATTCGAATCTTTAAGATATTATGAAAACATTTTCAAAATATGTTTGCTTTTTTGAGTGATTTATAAACGTTTAAAATTGGACGGTTGAATCATATAATATATAGTTTCCTATACTGTCATCTAATAGGTGTAAATTATAACAATAATTCTGCCCTTTACATTTATATATTAATATGCATCAATAATAATTCTTAAATGAAAAAGTAAATTATATAAATGAGTAGTTTTAACTTTTATTAAACCCTGAAAAGTAGTTATTTCCTATTACCTACATACGTACCGTTCAATATTATTATAAAATTTACAAGCCCGGATTAAGATATTTTGAGGCCCAGGGGCCAAAGTTTTAAATGAGGCCCTTGTACGATAAAAAAAATGTTAATGTATATAATGTGTTCTGGGGTGAAGTGACCAGCCGACGTCATATAAAAGTATACCAAAAACGATAAAAAAAATAGCCTTTAAAGATTGCGTCTAACTTTTTTATTTTTTAAGTTATGGGCAAACTTTTTTATAAAAATCATACACATCACGCATTTGTTTATGTATTTTCAAAAGTTTTTAACATTTTTAACATTTTTATGTATTTTTTTTTTGTTTTAAAGCTATTTAATTGTCCTATCAACACTCCAAAATACGCAATTGAACTAGAAATGCACTAATTACTTTTATTAAATTAAAAAAGTAGAAAAAAGTTGGCAACAATTAGCATTTTTTAAAGGAAATCGTGTATTATTCCAAATAATTTATTACTTGATATGGGTTTTTTGTTTTTTGTATTATTCTGCTGAATTATACTGAATAATACATTAATATAGGTACCTAGAATACTTTGAAAGTTTGGTTTTCACAATATATTCCTGTTAATCGTCACAATCTTAGTTTTACCAGAATTGAGTCGGTTAATTGGTCGTCATTCGTTTAATTTTATTTTGTTTGGTAAATTTTAGTTGTTATAATACAAAAAAAAAAACTCATAGTTAATAATAAATTATTTGGAATAATTCAATAATGTACAATTTCCTTTTTAAAATACTAATTTTTGCCAACTTTTTTTTCTTTTTTTAAATTTAATAAAAATAATTAGCATATTTCTGGTTTAATTGCGTATGTCAGTTGATAGGACAATTAAATAGCTTTAAAATAAAAAATAAAATTACGTCAAAATGTATAATATAATATATATTTATAAAAATATAATTTACAAGCTTTTTTTCCTGCTAAATAATCATCGATTTTTTTTTTTAGGTGATTTATTTAGTGTACATAACCTATAACGAAAAAAGTAATGAACAAATTAGAGGCCCTTAAATAAATTCTAACTTTCGAGGCCCGGGGGCCATGCCCCCCCTTAATCCGGGCTTGAAAATTAATATGTAGCACGTCATAAATAATTATAATTCAATTTTTATTTTAGTGTAGGCGTAACAACTGGTAGTCAGTATTGTTATTTATTACTATTATTAGAACCTATACTTGGTTAATAAAGTTTTATGTATAAATACATTTTTATTTTATATATGTTATTTTGTTATGTTTTAAATATACCTTAATATTCTGAAATAATGTGAATTAACATCAGTTATACTCCAGTAAAATTGTGTATTGTATAACGCCATAACGAAATATAATAAATGTATACAAATTAGTGGTGATACTGTGGTCTGTGATAGGTTAACACGCTATTACGTATATTATGCCGTAAGCATGGAAAAAATTATATTCAAATAATTAAATAGTATCATTACATTTTGAAAATATATAAGAACTTACCGCTGACCCAAAAAAAACCCAAAACAGAATACGATTGAGAACGAATTTACGTGCAACGTTGCCATATCATTTATTTGGCTATTGAAAGATTCATGCCTGTATGCATAAAATAAATATTCTTGAAAAAAGTCATCAATTAATAATTATAACCATATACCTTTAAATATACGGTCACCAGCCACCTAATAATATGTAATACAAATATATGAATGAAAAATTTAAAATAATATGTATAACTTATAAAAATATGTAATATACAAAACGATTTTTTAAAAACGCTTACCACCATCTATTTATTCAGATTCTGATTTTAAATATACCTGAAGAGTGAAGACTATAATATTTTCAAATTCCTGATAGTTTTGTACTACTCAAGAAATATCCAGTGGCTATAAAAACTTCAATTTTTCAAATGAAAATCCCAATTTTTTTATTGTTAATTATTTAGAGGGTGGGGTGATTCTCTTGATTATGTTGAAGTATCTAAATCGAAATTCTAATAAGTAGTTTCTGAGTTATTAAAATATTTATACTAAGGATAATAATCCTAAAATATGGTTTTACAAGAATATAAACTATATAATGTAATTTTAGATGTAAACAGTATTCGTTATACTTAAATCATTTTTACAAATTATTTATACTGATAAATCAATAGTAGTAACTAACATTTTCAGATCATCTAAGCCCCCGAATTTACTTAACCTATTGCCATAGGGCATGGTCGCATGGACATATTATTCTTAGGTAGAGTATTATTTCAAGGTAGGCTCTAACTATCGTAGCTAATTTCAGTAGGTATTGTTTCTGCTTGAGTTTCTATAAAATTAGAATTTTAATAACAATTAACATAATATATTGCTGGCTTATTTCAATATCAACAGATTATCGTGATCAAATTATCATTCGATTAAAATCTGACAACGTAAAACGTTGGAAAAAAAAAATATCATGAATCGTGTTATCGAAAATGCCGTACTCAATCGTACCATTCCCAATCGTATTTTAACGGTATTTTCTTATTAATGGTGTTTGTAGGTGGGTGGGTAATAATCACAATTTTTCTCAGAAATACATATTATTTATTTGAGGATAGCCGTCACTGAATTATATACTACTAAACAAAACACAATGATTAACAAAATATATTATATTATATCATAAGTCATAACAAAACAATAAACATAATGCAAAACGTAATTTATAAAAAAATATCATTAAATGTAAAATATGAATATCGCAAAACGTAATTTATAGAATTTCATTGAACGAAAAATAACGCAAAACGAAATAATTTAAAAACCATTTATTCAAAAGTTATATTGGTTTCGTAGAAATATTTATTCCAGGCGGCAGGCATACGAACATTTTAATTGAATATATTATATTCCGTACCCGGGCCATTACCTGCTAGCATATTTAGTTGTTATTAATACATTTAATAGGTATTAACACTATTCTAAATATCGATAAGCGCAAAGCTTGTAAAACGTTTTAATTCTGAATAATGATAAACGCAATAATTGTATAACGTTTTGATTCTATATAACGATAAACGTAAAAATGGTGTAACGTTTTAATTGTAAATAACATAAAACGGATTTTTTTTCAAATGCAAGCCCTGGTTCAAATGCAGTTATGGTGGTAAAATGATTCCGGATACAATTTACCACCACCTCCAAGTTTCCAAGACATTAGTTTATTGTTTGGCAAGGGCTGGGAGTGAGCTATTCCAATCAAAGGCGACGCACGAGCCGCAGGCAAAAGCCGCATTTCGCTTAAGGCTGAAATGGCCTTCTGGCATGAGCCACACGTCAAACTATATTTTTTGTCACGCCTCCGCGTTCATCGATCAGTTTCTGGTGAGAAGGGGATACGCCAAGCACTTTTGGGAATTCCAGTTTTCCACCCGGCACTTTTTGGGATTTACATTTTACCGCCCGACACTGATGCACTATGGGGATTCCCACTATACCGCCCGCCAGACGAAAAAAGGTCACTTTCCAACGCTTCAACCGTCATCGAAAAATAAACTTTAGGCATGACAAAAAATAGTTTTACTACCTATATGCTGTTTATTAGGTTACAAGTGGGTAACCGTAATGCCAGTAATGGTATGGTATTACATTCAGTGCCGTGCTAACTCTCATTGGTGCCCCAGGGCAATAATATTTGGCGCCCCTAATAAACATACATACTTAAACATTTGCCGCTCTTTAAAATGTTTCAAGTTTGGCCGCCCTAGGGCACTTGCCCCATTTGCCACCCCCTTAGCACGGCTCTGATTACATTTTAATTTAATGATAATATTATTGTACTTACATCCTACACAAAAAATTATTCTGAGTGGAGACGGTCTGTCAGTCAGCACATAGGTACTATAATAATATTTATATATTACAAACAAATATCGAATATCGTTATTCTTCGTTCAAACATCAAATTTCGTCCAAATTTCGACAAAAATAATAAACTGTGTTTATATATTTTGGTGACAGTATGAAGTATGAACTACTTATGAGATACCTTGTTGGCTTGTTTTAAATTTTCAATCCTTAGCTATAAAAAATGAACATTTTATAAATTTGAAACTGCAAAATAGTTTGTAAATTTATAATACTTTATATTCGAAGTAAACACGTACAATATGTTCTATTTTAACATGTGTTTTAATTGTGTCTGTTAATGGGAACATACTTGGCATACTTTTTAGTCTTTTCGTTATATTATAATTTTCTAAATACTATTACATTTTAAAAATATTTTGACTCTTTATAATCTTTTTATAGGTATAAACAAATGTCTATTTCCATTAGTATTTTAAATTACTTTCGATAAAAACTGTTTAGCTGTGTAAAAATATTTAAAAATTTAATACAAGGTTTCTCATAAGTTTTTGTTAATGGAAATTAAAAAAAAGTTGAGAGTAAATTCACAAAAACTTTTTATGAGCGCCTGAAGTTCAAATTTTAACAAAATCATTAAAATTTGTAAATTATTTTGCGTTAGAAATTCATAAAAATATTTATATATTTACCTATATTTAGGAATTTAAAATGTAATACAAGATTCATCATAAAATTTCCTACCTTTAACAAAGAAAAAAAAATTACCGAAAACTCAAACTAATTTTTATGAGCGTTGGAAATTTAAAATTTTTCGTTATTGCATAAGTAACGAATTCTCATCGAACGATTTTCTTATTTTGTTGTAATTCAAAAACAAATAACTGTAGATACTTGATACCTATTTTCACCATATGTTTATTTTCTCATTTTCTATATATTATTATGAATTATGATACAATCTTAACTCATTTTTAGCTATTTATATACATTTTAAATATTTATTTTTTTTATTTTTTTTTCTATAAATGTTTATAAATTATGTTTCTATGATTTATGTTCTGTTCGATCAAAAAGCTTGAAAATTTAACACTATACATATATAGGTTATAGGTTATAGGTTATAGGCTATAGGTTCCTCATATATTGTTTTAATAACAGTTATAAAATATTAAAGATACACAGGCATGATTTTTTTTATAAGTTTAAATTTCATAATTTTACAAAATCTCGAAAATTTGCTAGTAATTTTTTAGTTACAAATTATTAAAATGTTCAGTTTTTATAACTAAGAATTGAAAATTTAAAACAAGGTACAAGTTACCCACTTGTAACCTATTGTATAGCAGATTGGTATATATCCACCATATTTGGTTAAAATTCTTATATTGAAACATCTGTTACATATTTGAACAGTAAGCTTAAAAGGTGGTAATGAAGAAAAATAAAATATGACATTGAATAACGGGGTCAATAGGCTAGTAGAGGCACATCATCGTGGAATATTAGTTATAATATTTTAGTACTATAATTGATTCGATGTTATAATAGTGATCTGAATTATTGTTTTTTAATTTTTTATAATAAGCAGGTCTGATACCACTGACTTTTTAGCATTCTTTTGAGATTCTTTGGAACAGAAATAAAATTAAGTGTATGTTAGAAATTGTATATAAATTAAATACAATTAAAATGATATTAGGTATATTTTATGATGTTATTATGTAGGTAGTCACTATACAATTTACACTAGCTATCTAATGGTATGAATGATCGTTTTTAGGAAGTCTTCGGACTAATTTAATTGTTTTGCATTCTCGAACATAGCCATAGTTCTTCTAATTTTTTTCTACAGTTTGGGTCAACCCTAGTTCTTTTCGTTTGTATTAAATGACTCAACTAATTTACTGTACAGCAAAGCCAAATCCACCTTTTGGTTTTTTATATGTATTTCTAAGTTCTAACCACCGTATTCTCTCTTTGACCCAGTCTAAACATTAGCAAGTTTGCTTTCAGTAGACGAACCTAGTGATGTTTGTTTTAGTATTAGAATTTAGAGTGAATTGACGTAGGTATCAACAAACTTTTATGGTGACATTATGCGGAGTATGAACTTTTACCCTAGACACTATAGTACCTAATACTTATACAGAGTAGGGGAGACTGGGTACAATTGTAAAACGGGCAATAAGTTGTTCAATAATCAATATAAAAATCCCAAACAAATTTAGCAGTTGGCCATCTGTATAACAATCAATGTTTCCTTATCAAAATTATTATAACTAGATAACATTTTGAAAAAAAAATCAAATGTGTTTTTGAAAACAGATTGTAAATAGAAATCATACACTTACTTTTTTATTTGAGTACAGAATTTTAATTAAATGTTTGGCTGTAGGTATTTTGATTTACACCAAAAGTAGTGTAGTTTTTTTGGTTCTGGTCTAAACACTCTAACTAGTCAGTATTTTTTCTAATACTTAAGTATTTACAAAAATATTGAAGGGGTACAAATGTAACAGCCACCTTCAGTGATACACTGTTGCACCTATTTTATTTTAAGTTATTTAAATCAAATTATTTTATGTTATTTAAATCATATTATGCCATACATATTTAATTATTTTAAATTATTAAAAGTAAAAAATTATGTTACTTTTTAAGGTAATCTGTTTCCCAAAGTTATATTTTATTTTATTTAAATGTAACTGTAATATTTTATATGTTTTATAATAATATAAAAAAGTAAAAACATATATGTTACATTTGTCCCTAATGCTACTACAATGCTGTACCCTGTATCGGGTACAATTGTAACATATTTTTTTTTATATATATTTATATTTATTCAACATCTTGTGGAAATAAAGATTCAATACAGACATATTTTGAAAGGCAACAACTTACTTTACTAATTGAAAGTGTAAGCGAATCAAAAAATTTTGAATTTTGGTAGAAATAGATAATTTTATGAAAGATGTTACAAATGTACCCAGTCTCCCCTACAAACGTCGATCGTCCCAAAAAGCGAGTATTTTGATTAGCGAGTACATTGATTTGTATTTTTTTTTTGTGTGTAAGATTGATTTGAACTCATATCATTTAAACAATTTGTTCTATTCGATTCGGATTGAATAGAATCGTGGACATATTAAAAACATGAAACTGGAAAACAACATTATAACAAATAAAAATCCTAGCCTTAAGGCCACCTTCTCAGACTTTTACAGAAGCCATAAAATAAATATAATATATAGTTACAAAATAAATAATACTTCTGAATGAAACAAACATTTTTTTAAAGGAAAAAGTATATAATATAATTTACATTTTTATTATTAATGAATTGACAACAGTTTTTAAAACGATGATTATGTTACATATAAATAGATTATGCAACACATTGACTGTAGGATCGCCGCCACTTATTTAATTATTTTTGATTACAGCTTTCTGTTAAAATCTCGTTTACAAATTTCAATCGTTTTTTTGTCAAATATAAAGTTATAATCATAATGTTATTATAACTTTTATAAATCCTAGAGGGGATCCTAAAGTGCATTACACACTTTTAACGCGCACGTTTTTGATAGCAAATATTTAATACCAATATTTTTACTAATATTAATTTTAAAAAAACCGAGTTCTACTGTTCTCCAACCGATATATCTAATTGTATTTATATTATTCAAATTATAAAAACGCTACGACACACATAAATTTGGGTTGTGGAATTTTGTTCTTCTATAAATACAGAGGGAGTATAATAATAGTTGTCCGGTGCAAAACAGTAAAGTTAATGCTATGTTGTACACTTGTTAGACGGAGACAACACATGCGGGTGTAAAGAACCATTATGAATATTAAATGTCCATTCGATATCTGCGGGCTGGTAATCAATGTTAATAAACGTACCTGCATTGGACCTCTGGGGCGATTATTATTTAATATTTTTAATACATATTATTTCTTTTATA
>NC_042494.1:31402997-31404149 GCF_005508785.2 Acyrthosiphon pisum
CGGTATACCGTTTCATACCGGTACCGAATCTAATACCGCAATACCGGTTTCAAATTTCAATCCCGTTATCCCTAATTCATATACGAACTGTCGAACAGCTTAACAGCGATGCAACGGAAATTTTCCGGACTTACCGGCGGTCCAGTCCGCCACCGCATATTCCGCATAGATTTTTACTGCATCAGCTGTATCCGGGTGTATCCGACACTATCCGTTGACATGTTTCGCCGTCTAAATTATATACAATAAATACATTTTGGACGATGGCATAAGCCCTGCGTTTTCTGTCACCGGTGTTGTCCAGTACAATTTAAAATCATGTAAAGGGTGCAATTTTACTGCTCCAGCGTTCCGTTGCGTATCGGATCACTATCCGTCGTGTATAATAATTAATATCCATTCAAATATGAAAACCAATGAATATTGAATTTGACGGAAATAGTTACGGAACACGCAGCGCACGGAACTCTTCAGAAATCGCCGCGTATAGCCGGTTGGCTTGCGTTTTCCGCCGCGGTGGAAAACGTTTAGTGTTATGTCCGTCGTGTATAGCTGCTCCGATTTAAACCAATGCGTTTTTAATTCGTGTATAGCCCCGGCCTAAGTAATAAACTAATATCATTGATTAAATATACATGTATTTAATCAATGCTAATATAATAATATTAGGTATATGGATCCACCTTTATTTATTTTAATTTTCAACTGTTGTCGTCGATCATTTTTATTGAATTTTGATTTACGTAGATCGCTATTAGCTTTTGAATTGAATAATTATTATTTTGTATGCTGCCGTTTTGTTTCTGTATTTTTATTCACTAGCGACTAGTGTACTTTAGTGTTTGTACACAAAGAAAGATAAAAGATAAAAACTACACTATCAAAATATGTGAACGATTTTTAATGAATATTGAGTAAAGGGTAACGGCCGGCTACCCTGCAGCGTCAAACAGTGGAACAGCACGGCCGCGTCAGGCTAAGTATTTTTCCTTTTACCTAATTTATTATGATATTTACCGGACTTTTTCACCATGGACTTTTTTTCTAGGACTTTTGGATAGTCTACCACGTAGGACACAATACACAACGTCAGATGCACATAGCTGGGCGCCTGGGCACCTACCTATGTCCGGACCGGTCTCGGTAGTAACG
>NC_042494.1:31404199-31405662 GCF_005508785.2 Acyrthosiphon pisum
CTGATATTGTAACAATATATCAGGAGCTTTGTATTAAATTTATACACTTTTTGGCCCAACAGATAAAACTTTATTGATATTTATAGAAAAAAAAAACTAAAAAAATTGAAAACTTACAATGTCCGTAAACAGCTCAAAAAGAGTCAAATTATTTTAAAAATTTTATCGTATATATAAAATGCTAATATAAACATTCAGTGAAATTTTCAAGTTTCTACAGTCACTCGTTTTTTAATTACAACAAAATAAGAAAATCGTTACGTAAGAAATCGAGTGAATATCAAATGTTGTAAAAATATGAATTTCAAACGCCCATAAAAATTTAATTTGAGTTTCTTATAGACATTTTTTTTTTGGTAAAGGTAGATTATCCTATAAGGAATCTTGTATTACATTTTAAAATCTTAGATTTAAAAAGAAAAATTTTTATGAATTTATAACTCGAAATAATTTGCAAATTTTCGTGATTTTTCCATATTTTGTCATTTTTTGAACTTTAAATGCTTAAAAAAAAAAACTGTGACTAACGATTTTTAATATTTTTCATCTGCCTTTGAAACAATATACTAGGAGCCTTCTATTCAATTTTCAAGCTTTTTTATCCAACAAATAAAATTTTATTGATATTTTTAAAACTAAAAAAAAATGGAAAATAAAAATGTACGTAAAGAGCTCAAAATACATCAAAATATTTTCAAAATTTTACCGTGTATAGAAATTGCAAATATAAACAACCTGTGAAAATTTCATGTATCTACGGTAATTTTTTTTAAAGTTACACCAAAAACCAAATTCAATTTTGTGAAAAATCGATTTTGCGTAAAAATTCCCGTTTTTCCTTAATTTTTCTTTTGTTTTTCCCGGCGCTTTTGAAAACCACTAGGAAATTTAAATTTTGACCTCCCCAATGCTCCAACGATATTCACTTTCCCATCGAACGAGATACTGAAGTCGAAAATCGAAGCATTATTTCGACTACTTACCTATCGTGTACACAGACACAAAAATAAAAAAAAAATAAAAAAAAAAAATAAAATAAAAAAAAAACACACATCATTGTAAAATCAATACATTCATCGTTTCACTCAGAATCTAAAATTATGTTACTTTTTAAGGTAATCTGTTTCCCAAAGTTATATTTTATTTTATTTAAATGTAACTGTTATATTTTATATGTTTTATAATAATATAAAAAAGTAAAAAACATATATGTTACATTTGTCCCTAATGCTACTACAATGCTGTACCCTGTATCGGGTACAATTGTAACATATTTTTTTTTTATATATATTTATATTTATTCAAGATCTTGCGGAAATAAAGATTCAATACAGACATATTTTTGAAAGGCAACAACTTACTTTACTAAGTGTAAGCGAATCAAAAAATTTTGAGTTTTGGCAGAAATAGATAATTTTATGAAAGATGTTACAAATGTACCCAGTCTCCCCTACAAACGTCGA
>NC_042494.1:31407443-31409523 GCF_005508785.2 Acyrthosiphon pisum
CCTCATTTAAAACTTTGGCCCTGGGCCTCAAAATATCTTAATACGGGCTTGTAAATTTTATAATAATATTGAACGGTACGTATGTAGGTAATAGGAAAATAACTACTTTTCAGGGTTTAATAAAAGTTAAAACTACTCATTTATATAATTTTCTTTTTCATTTAAGAATTATTATTGATGCATATTAATATATAAATGTAAAGGGCAGAATTATTGTTATAATTTACACCTATTAGATGACAGTATAGGAAACTATATATAATATGATTCAACCGTACAATTTTAAACGTTTATAAATCACTCAAAAAGAGCAAACATATTTTGAAAATGTTTTCATAATATCTTAAAGATTCGAATGCACTTTAAACACGGGGACATCACTCGCTGGTTTCTGCAATGTAGTGATAATTAATGATACTATGTAACGCTATCGACTATCGTTTATAACATTGTATCCTGAGAGCGTTTGATTCGTACAATAAAGTATAAATTGTACATCAACACAACTATGTTCGAGATGACAAAATAGATAGATATAATTTAAAATAAAATAAATATCCAATAAATAAAATAATTAGGGAATACTGAACTTGATATGATAATGTGTGTGTTAATAAAATTATAAAAAGTCAATATGTTTAAACATATTAGCTTATAATATGCAGTGTTCGGACGTTCACTAAAAAAGAAGCTCGTTCACGTTCAAATTCATATTTTTTTCAAATGAACACGTTCACGTTCTATGAAAATATGAATGCGTTCATTTCGTCGTTCATTAATTTATTTTATTTTTATGTATCGTTTAAATACGAATACAAAATCGTGGAAATCATAATACAGTCAACTCGCGATATAACGAATTTCAAGGGACCGAGAAAAAAATTCGTTATATCGAAAGTTCGTTACATCGAAATTATATTATACCGCGATATTTTCAAGGGACCGGTAGTTTTATTCGTTATATCAAGATTTTCGTTATATCGATATTCGTTATATCACGAGTTGACTGTATTACTGTTTTTTTATGTCCAGGCGTGCTCACTGGAATTTCATGTATTTTATTTTTATAATTCGTAATATATTTTGTATCATAATATTATTATCAATCAATATTTATTAAATAATAAATACATTTGAACGTCTCAAAAATCGTTCAAATTCATTAAATATATAAACGTCGTTCACGTTCATGTTCTATTTGAAAAAGGTGAGTAAAGTTCATATTGTATTGTTTACTAAATATGAACGTGAACACGTGAACGACGTCCTTTCCAAACACTAATAATATGTACCGTCTGGCGTCTATAATAATATGCAACGCTGATGTCAATTTTGTTTCTAAAGTATCTATAATCCATCTACTATGCTTTGTTTAATTAATAAAATCGTATTTTTATTTTGTATGATTATTTTACTATAAAACTAATTGTAATATCGATAAACTCCATATACCAGAACCAGATACGAGCTTATATAGCGCAGTTAGTATTCATATTAGCTATTATTAATGTAATTTATTGTTATTATTTAATTCTAATTGATTAGGCTGAACAAAAAACTAATAATATTAATAATTAAATTTGTTTATTTAAAATACTGTTATTTGTGTCTGGTTACACTGATTATTACAGCGATCAACAATATTAGCGAAGCACGTAGTACGTACCAACTACCAGACAACCTGCAGTGGTGTAATTATGTGTGGCCATATTATATCGTATAACTGACCAGCCTATCAAGGAATAAAATCTAAAATTATTATAAATTTATTTCATATACTGTACAGTGTACATATTATAATTTAGCATTTATGGTTATAACCTATTAATTTTATCCATACCAATGATATTTAGATAATACCTATCCGCGGTAGTTTTATGAACTATTGTTTTAAATTGTATTACCTACGTAAGAATTAAAAAGGCTGCCAACTATTTAAGTATGCGCCCATTAATAGACATGTATAAAACACATGTTAATATATCACATGTGTGCGTTTATTTCGAATATAATATTTTAAATTTACAAATGTATAAAATGTTCAGTTTTGAAGGATTGAAAATTTAAAACAAGGTATTTC
>NC_042494.1:31409573-31410605 GCF_005508785.2 Acyrthosiphon pisum
TTTAAGTTAAGACAAAGTGCAGAACTTTCAAAAGCTCCTACGACTAAAATAATGTCCAACAAATAAGCGTATGATATGGTTTTATATGCTGCTAACTTTATTCGAGGGATAAAAGCTATTTTAGTTGGTTAGGAGTGCTAGCCCTTCATCTGGAATTGACCATAACTCTTGTACAACGAGGTTACAAAATTTAAAAATTCCGCTACAAATGGGTACAAATTAAGTTTATTGAGTTACAAATATTTAAATGTTAATTTGGTTGGTTTGTGGGGCTAGTCCTTCCATTTTGAAATGGTCATAACTATGTTATAACGAGTTACAAATTTTAAAAAGATGGTTATAAATGCTTACAAATTAAAAGGAAAATTTTGAATTTAATTACAATCGATTAAGTTAAAGCGAGGGGGCTCACGTTAAGTTGGTCCCTCATTGGGAAACCAGTTATAACTTTTGAACAACGAAGTTAAAAATTTTTAAAAATTGGTTCCAAATAGTTATAAATTAAAAAAAAAAGGTGGGTAAGTGGATTTCGCTCTGCTGTACAGTAGGTTACAAGTGGGTCACTGTATAATGGATGGTATTAAATTTGAATTCAATGATATAATATCATTGTATAAGAAAAACGATTCTGAGCGGAGACGGTATGTTAGTCTAGGTATAAGACATAATATTATATTAGGTACCTATAATAAATTCCAAATTAATCATATCATAATATTTATTAGGTACTTATAACGCGTTATACATCAACAAAAAACCGTGGTACTGTCATAGATATATAATAGTATACTTTAGAAGTTTCAAGTACCCACGAATAATATTATACAATCACAACAAAATAACTAAAATAGTTATCCTAGTTTTTAATATGTAATTTCGTCCAAATTTGTACTTAAAATGACTATAAAATAAACTGCGTAAATGTATTTTTTAGATTTTTTGGTAACAGTATTAATTACTTACGTGGAATCTTGTTTAAATTTTCAATTCTTAGATACAAAAATTGAACATTTTATAAATTTTTACTACAAA
>NC_042494.1:31410705-31411609 GCF_005508785.2 Acyrthosiphon pisum
CACTCCCATCGGGAAATACAAAAACGCTTTCAATAAGAATTAACCTAAGCTCGGGATTATACACGTCGTTTTCCGACGCGTTTCTTGCATCGCGTATCCCGCACTCGTCATAGTTGATAATTGATAGCCCTCATTACTCGTCAAGTCGTCAATCATCATATTATTGTAATTTGATAGTCTATAATAGTATAATATTATAATATGGGTAATTTTTTTTCCTACTTTGCACAATATTTTGGTATATTCGTGTATTCATATTAGGGTTGACGGTTTTTTCGGTATACCGGTTTTTGCACAAATACCGCTGCAACGGTATACCGTAATACCGTAATACCGTAATACCGGTGCATACCGGAAAACATATCGTAATATAATGGTTTTTAAAAATTGTTTACTCCCTCAGCATATCATTCCAGTGTTTTTCAGTTTCCCGGTACCACGGTTTTTCGGTATTACGGTTTTTCGGTATACCGTTTCATACCGGTACCGAATCTAATACCGCAATACCGGTTTCAAATTTCAATACCGCTATCCCTAATTCATATACGAACTGTCGAACAGCTTAACAGCGATGCAACGGAAATTTTCCGGACTTACCGGCGGTCTAGTCCGCCACCGCATATTCCGCATAGATTTTTACTGCATCAGCTGTATCCGGGTGTATCCGACACTATCCGTTGACATGTTCCGCCGTCTAAATTATATACAATAAATACATTTAAATACATTTTGGACGATGGCATAAGCGCTGCGTTTTCTGTCACCGGTGTTGTCCAGTACAATTTAAAATCATGTAAAGGGTGCAATTTTACTGCTCCAGCGTTCCGTTGCGTATCGGATCACTATCCGTCGTGTATAATAATTAATATCCATTCAATATGAAATCAATGAACATTGAATTTGA
>NC_042494.1:31413912-31414905 GCF_005508785.2 Acyrthosiphon pisum
ATATTGTTACAATAGCAATTGTAAAATATTAAAAATACATAGGCACACATTTCTTTTATAAGCATTTGAAGTTGAAATTTTGACAAAATTTATCAAATTTAAAATTGAATAATTATTTTGTAGTTAAAAATTTATAAAATGTTCAACTTTTATATCTAAGGATTGAACATTTAAAACAAGATTCCACGTAAATATTTAACTCTGTTACAAAAAATTCTAAGAAATACATAAGCACAGTTTATTTTTATAGTCATTTTAAGTTCAAATTTGAACGAAATTACATATTAAAAAACCTGGAATAACTATTTTAGTTATTTTGTTGTGATTGTATAATATTACTTGTAGGAACTTGAAACTTCTAAAGTATACTATTATATATCTATGATAGTACCACGGTTTGTTGTTGATGTATAACGCTTTATATAAGTACCTTATACCTAATGGATATTGTGATATTCCTGTGTATATTATAGATCAATTTTTTTTTAATACCATAGATATAAGTATATAATATGTCTTATACCTAGACTGACATACCGTCTCCGCTCAGAATCGTTTTTCTTATACAGTGATATTATATCATTGAATTCAAATTTAATACTATCCATTATACAGTGACCAGTGTTGGGTAGTAACGTACTTAACGCAAATTACAAATTACTGTAACGCAATTACTTTTTCAGTAACACAGCAGTAATTTCATTACATTTTACTTACAGTAACGCAATTGTAACGCAATTACTTTTTAAAAGTAATTTCTATGAAGTAACGCACTAATGCGTTATTTTCTACGTTACTTATTAAAATAATAGTTTTGAATGTAGTACAAAAATAAGCTAATAAGATATTCCAGAAAAATTAAAAATCAATTTTATTTACTTTTGATTCCGATAATAGTTAACAATATTATTAAACATTCCAGGAATTTATGTTATTACTTTCATTATCAGAAAGAAAAGAGTTCGGGTTAAAAATAAAATTTAATTAAAACGA
>NC_042494.1:31416501-31418322 GCF_005508785.2 Acyrthosiphon pisum
ACTGATTCTATTATTGTAGTTGACAATAATATTTTTCCAACCAATTATTTCGAATAAAAATAAAATGTATGAAATAAAAACCAAAGTATTCAATACCAAAAAGTATTTAATACAAAAAAAAGTATTTAATATACCATTCAAAATACTTCATGCTGAAAGTATTTAAAAAG
This sequence comes from Acyrthosiphon pisum, assembly GCF_005508785.2. Taxonomy (NCBI): domain Eukaryota; kingdom Metazoa; phylum Arthropoda; class Insecta; order Hemiptera; family Aphididae; genus Acyrthosiphon; species Acyrthosiphon pisum. The sequence continues at coordinate 31,416,672 of NC_042494.1, forward strand.
TTATTCAATACTTAAAAAAGTATTTGAATACTTTTACTCAAATACTTTTACTTAAATACTTTATAGGACTGGTCAATTCACTCTAGTATCAAAACTGACGGCACCCTATTGAAATTAGCGAACAAAAAGGTCCTATGTCGTACGGTGACAACACATGTGGGTGCGACGCGTCCTCTTAACTTTAAATCGAATAACAACAATGTATAATATGATATAAATATATACTATTTTAATTAAATACGAAATCGGATTTTATCAGAAAAATAGGGATATAATAAAAAAAAAATAATTATTTGGTTATAATTCAAAAATATTATTTGTGTTTTGTGGGTACTTGAAACGTTTACGTGTACCTATTAATAAATTACTACACACATTTTTTTAAATATATAGATTTATTTTACGCTATTATCTATTTATACAACTAACCTATTCACATTTCACACAGTTTACAGTTAGTCGGTATTTACTCAAATGTTAATATCAATAAATAGTAATAGGTACCTAAGTAAGTATTAAATATTAGTACTATCCTAATAATTAATAATAAATGTGATATTTTCGGAAAAAATTAATTCAACCTAACGTATTACTATAAAGTACTATAAGTGTATGATAAATTACTATTACAGCAATACAATTACAAACATAATATTATTATTAAATAATTAATAATACAATTTACATTTTGTCACGTCTACACCAAAAGTTTAATTTTTCGACGCTGGTTGAAGCTGTGGAAAATTACCTTTTTTCCATTCAGCGGACAGTAAATGTTTTTTCCCGACCGTTGGTAAAATGGAAATCTCCCGCTACGCAGCCGTCGGAAAAGTTACTGTTCAAATCGGATCAATACACGAACGTACCCGATACGTTTTGTCTAATATAACAAATAGGTACTTGCTGGTAGGTGGGTTACTGATACTTACTATACAGTATAGTCTATCTACTAGTTACTCCCAAGTCCCGAGTTGTTATGTACGAAGCAGTTAGGGGAATCTATATGCCAAGAAGAACAATATTTGTATTGTGGATCGCCATAATGTAGATGTAGACGATAGAGACGTGACAAATAATAGTAGGTACCCCATGTGCGGCTCGTTTGGGAAGACTCATGTGTCTTGTGCGAACGTTCAGCGTGGCCGCAAACGTCGCCTGAGACTGAAATAGTTCACTTCCCAGCCCTTGTATCACAAAATAATATACCATAGTAATAAAGGTTGACGGTCTGTCACCGATCAGATTCGTTATTTATATAATCGTATGCAATGATTTATCGTATGTTCGTATTGAATTCAAATTTAAGGGGATTAGAAGCGGCCCGTTTAATAATTTAATGCAGTTATAATTATTATCAGAGAGCATTTCGTATATTAGTTAAACATATCTATAAGATTACCAATTCTACATTATGTTTAATCATTTTTGATTTGCATTTTACATTTTTATACTATTTCATTACTCACGCACAGTTCACACTTCCATACACTAGAAATGAATTGGTGTCATAAAGTTCTAGTTCTTTGTCAAGTATTTATATTTTTTTCCTTTCTTGCACTTTGTTTCGAACAATAATTTTGCGTCATAAATCATATCGTGTTTTTGTCGCCGTCATTTTTCACCGGGACAGTAGCCCCGACAAAAGAACGAC
>NC_042494.1:31418372-31446920 GCF_005508785.2 Acyrthosiphon pisum
TCGATACCTAATTTTTTCGAATAATAATTTTAACTGAGAGTCAAAGTGTTATACGGGATAAAGTAATGACTAATGATACCAAATCTAAAGGCTAATATTATAAAATATTAATATTGGGAAAATTCGATGGGAATAAACAAGTGTGCACTGTTACTGCGTGTTGGTGTGTTACCAGTTAACATGTTTTAACTTTATATTTTACCAATTTATTTTACCAATTTCGACACGGTTGTTAAAGACTAATGACTAATAAGTAATGACTAGTACACTAAGTACGTAAGTACTAAGTACCTACATCAGTAATATTCTATAGTATATATTGTAATATTTGTAGTCTTGTAGATTTGTAGCATATTCCACTTTTAGTCATTATGATTTATGGCACCTAAAAGAAAATGCCATTTTCGTGACGAGTTTTCTGAATCTCGGAGTTTTATAATAAGAGGTAGAAATTAATTTAAAACATAATATTATTGATAATTAAAAAACAGTATTAATTTTATAATTTATAATTTATTAAACAATAATGAATAAACAAAATTGTTCAAACAATTTTTTTATTACTTTTGCATGGTAAAATGGGTGTATAAAATAATGTGTTGTTACTCATTTATTTAATACATTGATACCTAATCAGAGGCGTGTTTATCGAGGGGCAAAGGGGGCATTTGCCTCCGGTGGCAAAATTTTAAAATATTTCATAGTCGACATTATTTCAAACATTTTTTTTGGTTTTTTGTAATAAATCAATTTTTTCATTATTTCAAAATTTCCAATTTTATTAAATTTATTATACAATTTAATGTTAAAAGAATATTTAAGTATTATAATATGAAAAATATTTTTAATTATAATAAATCTTAATTACTTATTATACGGCATTACGGCTATACGTAGATCTTATTCGAATGATTACAATATTAACATGCATTAATGCGTAAACACAGTCGAGACTCGACGGACAATAACAGATATTACTATAAACGGATATTGCGGACTGCTGTACGCCTGTATACGGACGTACAGTTGTAAACTTGTAGTAAATACTAAATATAAATAATAATATGTATCAACTCTATTAAGTTATTAACTATAAATTATAGTTGATAGTTCTCCTTATTATCATACATTCATATTTATATATGATAGGTACTGGTGTACTCGCATTATTGTGAATTCATTAAAATACTTAGAAACGACGCAAACGGGCAATTTCTTTACTTCCGGTCATGGTTAATTATTAGTTTATTTTTAAAAATTGTTTACATATAAGTATATAACAGAATTATCACTATAATATTTTGAGAGACTATAGTTCTCATTAGAAAGTGGGTAGTGGGTTGTAGACAGTTGGTTGTAATGTTGTCAACTGTCAAGTGTACAAGACGAGAGTAATTTTATTTTATATTTTAAAATGATGTCTTAAAAAAAAAAAAGGTGGGTAAGTGGATGTCGCTCTGCTGTACAGTAGGTTACAAGTGGGTCACATGTATAATGGATAGTATTAAACTTGAATTCAATGATATAATATCACTGTATAAGAAAAACGATTCTGAGCGGAGACGGTTTGTCAGTCTAGTTATTAGACATATATATTATAGGTATACTTATCTATAGTAGGTAATAAAAAAAAATTGACCTATAATAGGTATCAACAATAAATTCCAAATTAATCATATCACAATATTCATTAGGTACTTATAAGTTATAACGCGTTATACATCAACAACAAATCGTGGTACAATCATAGATATATAATAGTATACTTTAGAAGTTTCAAGTACCCACGAATAATATTATACAATCACAACAAAATAACTAAAATAGTTGTTCCAGGTTTTTTAATATGTAATTTCGTCCAAATTTGAACTTAAAATGACTATAAAAATAAACTGTGCTTATGTATTTCTTAGAATTTTTGGTAACAGAGTTAAATATTTACGTGGAATCTTGTTTTAAATTTTCAATCCTTAGATTTAAAAGTTGAACATTTTATAATTTTACAAAATAATTAATCAATTTTAAATTTGATAAATTTTGTCAAAATTTCAACTTCAAATGCTTATAAAAAAAAATTGTGCCTATGTATTTTTAATATTTTTCAACTGCTATTGTTAGCATATTGCAACAATATATTAGGAGCCTTGTATTAAATTTGTACACTTTTTGGCCCAATAGATAAAACTTTATTGATATTTATAGAAAAAAAAACTAAAAAAATTGAAAACTGACCATGTCTGTACACAGCTCAAAAAGAGTCAAATTATTTTCAAAATGTTATCGTATATAGAAAATGCTAATATAAACATTCAGTGAAATTTTCAAATATCTACAGTCATTCGTTTTTTAATTACAATAAAATAAGAATTTTGTCACATGAGAAATCGAGAGAATATCAAATGTTGTAAAAATATGAATTTCAAACGCTCATAAAAATTTAATTTGAGTTTCTTATAGACATTTTTTTTTTTGATAAAGGTAGAATAACTTATAAGGAATCTTGTATAACAATTCAAAATCTTAGTTCTAAAAAGAAACATTTTTACGAATTATTAACTCAAAATAATTTGCAAATTTTCGTGATTTTTACATATTTTGTCAATTTTTGAACTTTAAATGCTAATAAAAAAAAACTGTGACTAAGGATTTTTAATAGTTTTCAAATATCATTGTAACAATATAGTAGAAGCCTTGTATTACATTTTCAAGTATTATTACTCAACAAATAATGTTTTATTGACATTCATAGAAAAAAAAACGAATAATATTGGAAACTGAAAACGTTCCTTAACAGTTCAAAACAAATCAAAATATTTTAGAAATTTTATCATGTATAGAAAATGGAAATATAAACAACCAGTGAAAATGTCATGTATCTACGGTCATTAGTTTTAAAGTTACACCAAAAACCAAAATCAATTTTCTCGAAAACAGGTTTTGCGTAAAAATTCCCATTTTTTCTTAATTTTTCTTTTGTTTTTCATGGCGCTTTTGAAAACTACTGGAAAAATTTTACTTTTGACCCCCCAAAGTACCAACTAGATTCACTTTCCTATCAGAAAAGATACTGTTGAAGAAAATCGAAGCACTTTTACTGTCCTAAAAGGTGATGACAGACACAAAAATAAAAAGTGAAATAAAAAATAAAAAAAAATAAAAAAACACACATCATTGTAAAATCAATACATTCATCGTTCCACTCAGAATCTAAAAGAAATGTATTTGAGTATTTACTCAAGTACTTTTTAAAAGTATTCTTTACAGGACTGGAATTGACCTATTATCAAACTTTAAAATCATTACTTATTCTCCGTTTAAATAATATCTAATTTCGTGCTAATTTGAACTTCAAATGTTTATAAAATAAAACGTGAAATATCGTACCAACGCATCTCAAATAGTTTTTAATTGCTAAAAGACAACTTAAATAATATGTGGGATCTTGTACTAAATTTACATAAAACACTAAAACAAATAGGTACATTCGTAATTTTCGTGATTCATCATTCAGCTAGGTCCAAACGGCTGAACGCAAATTTGCAATGTTGTTCGTTTGTAAGACAGTGACAAGTAACACAAAACATGCAGGTGTGCCAGCCTCTTCATTTATTTTTAGCATTGTAAAAAACATTTAATGTAATTGAAACAATTAATTGATAAAAAAATATACTTATAATATTATAATTTAGTATAATTTGTTAGATAATTATTAAGTTTGTGTAATAATTAATAAGTACTAATTAATTATATTACTGTAATAATTATTACAAAGTATAAAGTTGTAGAGACTAGACACTAGAGTATTAGAATATACTGGCTAGCAAATACTACATTTAATATTTAATATTTATACAGGTACTGAGGTATTAGTTACTAAGTAATAAGTATGTGTGTCTTTATTCTATAAAGCAATGGAAATCCACTTTTTTCATTGTTAAGAGGACGTCACACGGATATTTGTTGTCTTCGTCTTACAAGTGCATAGCATACCAAATTTAAGCTCAGCAGATCACGTTTAACTCGGTTAGTTAAAAAATTAGAGTTATCAACCTATTATTCAACAGGATGGTAGTGTACTAGTGTGGTACGAACATTATCTGTGTTTGTATGTGGTTATCGTATATTATAAATTATTACGATAATTCAGTTTTGAAGTTAGCTATGAGCATTTCTAATTTACGCTATTATATATATATATATATATATATATTATATTATATACGCATAACTTGCTAAAAAATTTAATTATCTTAAAAAGCCCATTTACAAACAGAGATAATTTTCTTACTATCAAGTTTTATAATATAGGTTAATTCACTCTAATTTTTAAACCAACGGAGCTAAACGCGATCTGCTGACTGTACATTTGGTGTTACGCACGTTAAGACGGAGACAACAAATTATTATCGTATGCCGTCCTCTTAACCGTTAATATATTTGAACAAAAATTAGAAAAATTATTATTTTATAAAAAATATTTACAATTAATAATAAATTCATAGTTATACATTATATCAGGTTTATACTTTACAATTTTACATGTATACTATTAGTATATTACACTCATTAATCTATATTTAATCATACCTGAGTGACTGAGTGTAATACAAAATATATACAATTTACAATGGTTAATTAGTGGTGTGGAATAATTAAAAATATTCATAGCGCTGTATAGTTTATAATAGTCACAAAACAACGATTCCGTCCTAAAAATAATAAATGTTTTACTTACAGAACTCATACTGATATAAAGAAAATAATTAAAAATAATTATGGTCAAATGCAAGAGGTTGAACCCCCCCGTAATATTTTATAGTTAATAAATTTATAATTATAATAATTTACCATGTGGGTACCCAATAATATGAAAACTATATCATGTTTGATTATTGATTATATTGTTAAACATTATTTATTTTAATCGAGCTGATAAAAATGCTGATGGTGTTTTCTATAATATAATATAATGTAATATAATATAATATAATGTAATATAATATAATATAATATAATATAATATAATATAATATTCAGGGCCGTATTTGGGTAGGGGAAACGGGGTACACGTGCCCCCCGCGGCAAATTTTAGGGGGCGGCCGGCGGGGCACTCATTGATGATAATTTTTAGGTATTAGGGATATTTAGGGATAATTTACGAATTTAACGTTTTTTTTTTTTTTTGGTAAAATATTAAAATGTATCCATAAAGGGCGGCAAAAAATGTTGTGCACCCGCGGCGGCAAAATTGTAAATACGGCCCTGATAATATTATTATTTATTATATTATACATAGATAAGTCATAAACTATTATGACGTTTTGTTGACGGAAGCGAAACGTCCTTAATATTATATTATCGAACAAAAAATTATCGCCCGTATTGCCATTTAATCTCAAAAAACTCCATGGTATTGTCAGTACACACAGAAATAGCCTTAATAATAATTTTGTCGTACACATTAAATAAGTACACCAGTACAAATATTTTTAAAATATTCTAAAATAATTATGATATATTTATATATGTCAGTTTTTTTTTGTTTAAAATAAGTGTTAGTTGTTTTTTTTAAATTACCTGCAATAAAAATATTAATTCATTTAAACCACCCCCCTAAAAAAAAAAAAAATTGTTCTAGCTACGGCCTTGGTCAAATATATATCATTTTGTAAAACGTAATTTTATATTATATTATCTAAGTGTTAACGACCCAGCGCTGAGTATACTGAGATGATATTACTATATAATATGTACATGATAACACAGATGTCTATATTTATTTATAATTACGAAAACAGTAAAACACCAAGACCATGGCTTAAAAGTAATTAATGAAAAGTATTTAGTCATGACCAAAATTCAGTATAGATAATAGATATAATATTATAAAGTCGTAGATTATTCCTAAAACAAATAAGAAATATTATGGTTTATCATTCAAAAATTTTCGTCGATAAACCAATCTACCGTGTTACTATTATATATACTACCATTCGTAGCGAATAGTGACAATAATAATAAGTAAGAACACTTCCAAGGACGAAATAAATAAATGCTACTGCCACCGTAATAGTTAATCGTTTAATGTTTGGGGCGTGAGACGAAAAAACAGTTCCTAATTTCCTAAGTACCTTTTGATAAAGGACCGTTATTTTATAATATTGTCATATGACGTAATAACGAAACAGACCACAGAATAAAAGGATAAAAGGGTAAACAAAAAAAGAAAATATGTCAATATTCAATTCCGGAGCGTTATATATTGCAATGGTGTTTTGGTGTAATATACGACGGACGAAATAAATTACAACAATATAAAGCAATAATAATAAATGTTCAACCGTAATATTAGCCATAGGAAAAACAATATTATTTTATCGTCGCGGGTCTATTAATACAAATAATAACGAATGTCGTCGCGTACGACCGGTTGACGGCGTGCCGGTGTGGTGCGTTGCCGTTCCGTGCTATGCGCCGTGGCGCGGTACGATACGGTGGCGGGTGCTGAGGTTATTTGCGTCGACTTTAATAGTTTAATAACGCAGATGCGCGGGCAACGGGTGTCGACTGTGGAGCGGAGCAAGGAACCAGTGGACGGGTGTTGTGCTACGGCGGCGAGTAGTGTATACTGCGGGGATTGCGGCGGTGGCAGCGGCGTTCGGATCGATAGCGACGGTTGCCACTTGCCACTGCTCCGTTGCTGCGGGCAGCAGAGCGAGCGAGCTAGCCGCTAGTGTGACGGGAAGTACAATAAGGTGGAATAGATAACGAAAATAATAATATTATAACGCACGCCGCCCGCAATGACCTCGAACGCGTTCGTGGAACATTAATATTGAATCGAACATAGACGCGTCGGAGCTAGCGAGCGTTCGCTGTTACTCGCTATTCGCTAGTCGCTGAGCGATATACCACACCTGACTGCGATTGTCGCCGTCGCACGCGCATGCGGCGGCGGTGGTGGCGGGGCGGATGGCGGCGCGCTACCCGAAAGAGAACACAACACACAAGCATGAACACACTGTCTATATAGCGACTAACTCGCGGCGGCGCACGGAACTATGCGTGCTCAAATGCTCAATACTGTCCGGACAGGCGGGTGGGCGGCCAAACGGTGGTTATGGACGGGCGGAAAGGGCGGCGGCGGCAGGCTGTGTTCGGGTGGACAGCGCTATAGGCGGTGGCCGGCAGTTCGAGTGTTCGACACTCGTGTGAGTGTGTGACCCGAGCAGTAGACAGTCGTGACTCGTGAGCAGTGAGCATTGAGTACTCGACACGGGCAGCCGCAGCGCTCCATTTCACCTCTCTGGCACAGCGTTCGTCTTGTCGTCACCTTCGGTACACTTCGTGCACCGCCGTCGTCTCACAGCTCGCTCCGCAGATCAGCATTCCGTGATTCCGCCCGGCCACCGCCGCCGTCGTTCTTCTTCGTCCGACTACTTGCTCGCATCGTCCTGCGTTCTTCGCTTGTGCGTTTGATCCTTTTCCGTTGACTTTCCGTTTGCGTTTTTATCGCGTTCGGTCTCGCGCCTGCGCGCCGGTCCGCGTGTATCGATTGTCATTTGTATTTTGTGGCCAGATATCGTTAACCGTATCACACGCTCGCCGTCGAATAATTTATTATTATTTTCATAAACTCAGTTGGATTGTTATTATTGTGTTATTATTGTTTGATAATAAAATATTATAAATACAACGGATGGATAACAATAATATTTTATAATATTATAGTTGTGTTATATTAATTTGTATTGTGAGCTTTGTACTTTCTGAACGATTTTTAAAATAATTGGTAATATTATCGTTATGTCTTTTGAGAGTGCGTGAACAGCAGTTGCAGCATCACACGGAACCTGACTTTGTAAGTAGTAAATATTGCGATAACGGTAAGCCGGTAGGTTCGCCCGACCGGTATCTCCAAGCACGGTGTACGGACTCCCGTGGGTCGTGTAGCAACACTAGTAACACGATCGTAATAATAATAATATTATGACATTCGGACGTCTTTTATTGCATAAATTTTCATCCACTGTTGTTCGACATCTTAAAACAATTAGCGTTATGTCTTAAAATCATTTTTAGAATCTGTTGTAGGTACCATAGAGTATTATAGATAGATCTTTGTTGACGTTTTGTCTCGTTGATCCGATATCGTTTTTTTTTCTGGATGTCTATGCAACCGATATTATATTGAAGATTTTCAAGAAGAAAAATTTGATACGTATCGGTATGGAATAGTTACGTACCGGCTCGTATCGAAGTCTGAGTCCGATACGTATCGCTTGTATATTGCACATGTAACTTCTTGAACGCTCTTGAACTAAAATTTCTTCCTTGAAAATCTTGAATATTGGATTAGGTACCTTCCTAATTTCCACACTTTCTCGACGTCTTGTCTCCTTTTGTTTTTATAATAATATAGACGTACTTTAGATATAAAATATACGTTTAAATCATAGTAATATTATACTCTGCGTTTCCCAGGGGTTTGTAATCGTGTGGTTAAATCGCAATGCGTTGACACCATTTTCTACCCTACGACTGCCCTTGTTAGATCTGTCCTGTAATGGGTGAATTACTTTTATAAAGTAATAAAATTAGATACATTACTCGTTACATTAAATATTTTTATTTAAATTACATTCATTTTACTTACATTATTTTTATCACTTTACTTTTTCATTCAAAAAGTAGAGCGTTAGAAATAACGTAACTTAAAAAAATAATAATTGCAAAATCCGTCTATATTGTTGTTATAGTCCAGATTATTATTTATTATAAAAACTTTCGGAATCGTAAATAGATTTTATTAATTTTAGTTTTCTCGAATATCTTAGTTTTTGTCGTACATCTTACATTTTTAACTTATTTTAATAACGTGGAAAATAACACGTTACTTCATTACATTCGTGTTAATTTAAATAAAATATAATGATATGACTACATCGTTACTGCAAAAGTAATTTGTAATTTGTGTTATGTTACTACCCAACACGTCTTGATGTGTGTTTGTGTAACATAAGTAAGTAAGCATAGCTGCCTATCTACTGCCCTAATGATTCTGGATTGTCCGTCTGTCATCAGTCACCACAGAGGTTTCAACAGTGTATCTAATATCTGATCTTGTTTAGATATTTCAGAGGAGTCGACATGTGGTTTTTGCATATTCTGTCTTTACAATTTGAACGCTTTGGCATATTTTCTTCTTATATTGAATTCTATGCCAAAATTGCATATTAATCAATTGTGCTTCATCACATAATTATTAAATTTTAACTTTTTGTAATGTGTGTTCATGTGATTAAGGAATACCTATTCAAAACTAAAACGTAAATGGTCAATACAAGAGCGTGTACAATGAACTCCGAAAAAGGGAAGAGAAATCAGAATAAAAATTCAACTAGAAGTAGAGCGAACAACCCAGACTCTGGTAAGAACTGTATTTTGCAGGGATGGAAGACGTTTTTAATTTTTTTCGTTTTCGTTTTCGTTTATTGATTTAAAAAATATTGTTTTTGTTTAACGTTTTTGAATATTATGTTTTTGATTAACGTTATTGATAATATATATTTTTTTTTAATATTATATTCTTATAACTTACAACTTTTAACTTTCAAGTTATAACAGTAACGCGAAATATAGAAATGCACTTAAAAGTTGAAAATTAAAATTAAATATTATATATATATAAAAAAAAAAAACTATATTATCAAAAACTTTATTTGGAAACAATAGGTATACACCTATTATATTTTTATAAATTATAACTTTTAACTAAGTTATAATAGTAACGCGCAATATAGAAATGCACTTAAAAGTTAAAAATTAAAATTAATTATTCTTAAATCTTAATAGTTAATATTTAAATTTTAAATTTTAAATCAAAATTATAATTTATTAAAAATTAGAAAATTCAAAATTTTTTGAGAAATTTTTGATTTCAAATTAAAATGTTTTTAAAGTTAAAAAGTAAAGACAAGTGAAATTTTTTCCAAATTTTTTTTTTCGTGGTATAAATAATTTAATAATCTATAATACTATAATTTATTTTCGTTTTTGATTTCGTTATTAATTTTTTTCGGTTTTTGGGATTTTTTTGTTACCTATCATTTTTCAGTTGTTTTTTGTTTTTTCCGTTTAATAACGTTTTTTAAAAACGTTTTCTATCCCTGGTATTTTGTGATAAGTCCATTGAATTTAAGTTTAATATGAAGCTGTTAAATACCTAGTTATAAAACTAAAACTGTAAACATAATATTTAAGAATTAAAAAAAAAAAAGAATTGGAAAGCTATTTCTAAATTAAAATGTAGTAGGTATACCTAGGTATGGCCAGTTTTTAGTTTTAATAAGAAATGTTTAATATTATAATTTGCAATACTTACCTATCTACCTACCGGTTTTGAATTTAAATAATTTTAACTGCTTCATATAAATCTGATAATAAAATGATAAATTTAGACATACCTAATGTAAGTATGTAAAGTATGTATGCAATAAAATCAATGTAAAATCACACCCTTGTGAATAATTTTTTTTTTGTTCAATAAAATGGGATTTTAATAGTTTCAGTCGGTTTTTAATAGCAAAAACTAAATATGAGTATTAAGAGGACATTATTCCGACATTTGTTGTCTCTGTCTTATAAGTGTTTAACATAGCAAATTGTACGCTTAGCAGAACACGTTTAGTTCTTTTAGTTTAAAAATTAGAGTGAATTGAGCTCTTATAGTAGAGTAAATTGTCGTGCTCTTACCTTTAAGTTTTATAAGAGGTTAGGTTTACTCTAATATTTAAATTAACGGAGGTATACGTGTTCTGTTACAATTTGCTATGCTACGCTCTTGTAAAACGGAGACAGCAAATGTCGGTAAACGTCCTCTTAAGTTAAATATCAAACAATGTTGATAGTGTCTTATATAGGTACAAGGTGCCTAGCTATACATTTATATTTTAAAAGTTAATTAAGTGTCAATTAAAAAAAAGAAATAAAGAAATATTAAGTATTCAGTGTTATAAGAAGTATAAATGTATAATATTGTATTCTACGATATGGGGTTTTACCTCAGACCTGATGTGTATAGAAATTTCTTGTAATACTTCACAATATTTATGTTATGTGTATTTCTTTTAACAATAATAAATAAATACTTAAATTAATAAGAATTAAGAAAAATACAAAAATAGTGAGTTGTATAAAAACATTATAATCTTTACAAGTTTTGAGGTTTTTCAAGGTTTTTTTTTTTTGTTAAAATTATTATAATATCAATTTTAGAGTAATTTTTAGCAGACTCAAGTATTATTGTTACATTAACAAAAAATGGTTACCCTCTCATTTGTTGTATACCCAAACAGCATTAAACAGTGTTGAAAGCGTTGTACATTGTATTAATACATACTATAGGTACTTATACTCTGTTCAGATTAAGATTGAACCTCTCATTTGACATGTACACATTTTTTTCGCGCATTCCGGACACCAGCAGAAGCGTATGTACGGCGACCAGCACCGGCGCAGACGATCGATGACAGCCGGCGATCACTGTCTGCCAATCACAGAACGCATAGCCATCAAATGGAAGGGTCAGGCGCTGTTCGGCGGCTCAGTCTGCATGCGCGACGCGGTTCAATCTTAACCTGAACTGAGTATATACAATTTGTGTTTTTGGTTGAACAATGAACATGTGGTTTTTCTTTGTATTGTGTCTTAACTTATACTTAACTTTGTTTTAAATATCGTATATTGTTTTTGGAAACCGATCAAAATAATAAAAAACAAAAAGTTTCTTAGAAATTTGTAAGTTTGCATCGATTTTTGATTTTAGACTATTATTAAATACATAATAATTTTGTTTTACTTTTTTTCAAAAAATTTTTAAAAATATGCTTAATTATTATCTATGATGACACGTGCCACTAACAAAAACCTAAATGTTTGTTAATTTCTGTTTTTTTTTTTATTTAAGGTAAAGCTAAAACTAAAAATAATATTTCTCCTTTGTACCATATTTTCTAATAGCTACCTACTTACCTACTTACTTAATAAACATCAGGTCTTGTATTTGCTCATTAATCTACTAACTGGCCAAATTAATCAATTTTTTTTTTCAGTTTTAAATTAATTTTTCAGAAAATGTATAAGAATTATAATAAAGAAGTTTAAATGTCTTCAAAAATAGAAAAAGGTTAAAAGTTTTTAAAGATAACATTTTTTACATTAAATATAAAAACTAAACGATAATATAGAAAAAAATGTGTTGATGGTTTTTGTCGCTCTTTTTTGCTTTTTTAATATTTTTCATTGCTTATTTCAGTGCTTATAATGAAGTATTTAGGTGCTTTTTTCAACACTTATTTTATTGATTATAAGTGTTATAAACCCCTGGTAATGAATAATGGATCACTTATTATGGATAAAAAATAACTATTGTCTTTAAATTTGGAGCTCTAAATCTTGCAGTTGTAATACTGACTTAATAAAACACAAAGAAAGCCGAGAAGAAAGCTTAATTTGTTATGAACTTATGAACAACATTGCAAATTATAATTTATAATCTTGAATTTTTGACAAAATGTGTTTATTTAAATATGATGATTGCATAACGTTAATATTAAACAAAAATTAGGTAAAAAGGTGTTGGTGTTTCCAGCTGAATAAGCACCCGGCTCTATACTTATTTGTACTAAATAATTAAAATACTAAATTCTTTTAACATTTTTTTTTTTTAATTTAGTGGTTTAACAATGCTTCTAATATGAGGACACTGACATTGTGCTTAACTAATGTAAGCTATGCCATGAATATAGCTCAATTATTCACTGTTATAATGGTCTATGTCTAGCAGTATGACCAGTCGGTGGGCAAACTTGGAGTATTGTACTCCCAGCTTAAAATACCTTATCATACAATAAATTATTTTACCATTGTAGTTTTAACAAATAATTCCAGGATAAAAACATCTATGGCATTAAAAATCTATGTAGTTACTTTTTTGTTGAACCAACAAATAAAATGATGGTGATTAATGATATATATTTTGTAGTAGAAATATATTTTGCCAACTTTTTAGTATTTAATTTTTGTTTTTGTTAATTGAGGTAGATTTTTAAAAATACTCATCAATACAGATTGTGCTTTAGTATATAATGTTAATAGTTATTTTTTTTTAACAGGAAACGAAAAATCTAAAATGAAATCCAACAGTAAATCGCCGCCCTCTATTTGTTCAAATCCGGAGAGTGAAGGTAATTTAAATCAATTTTTATTTAAAATCAATAAAAGTTCATTACTTAAAACTTAATATAAATAATTTTTTTAATTTTCATTAATATAGTTAAAATATATAAAAAAAAACTGTCATTTCTTTATTATTTATTCGGTTCGTTGTGATGATTGTTTTTGTTTTTGTTTTATAAAATTATTTAAGAGAACACTACACAGATATTGTGGGTTCCATCATACAAGTGCATGACATAGAAAATTTACGCTCAGCAGTAACTCAGATATTTTAAAAATTAGAGTGAATCGACCTATTATGAAACAGGATGGTACAAACATAAGCTGTGTTTGTATGTGGTTATCATATATTACGATAATTCAGTTTTTAAGTGAGTTATGAGTATTTCTCATTTACGCAATATTATATACACATAAATTGCTAAAAAATTTAACAATCGTAAAAAACCCATTTACAAACAGATCATTTTCTTACCATAAAGTTTTATGATAGGTCTATTCACTCTAATTTTTAAACTAATGGAGCTAGATTTTTAATAATAATAATATATATTAATAAGCATCCTTTTAATCATTACTGATTAAAACAATAGTTGTGTATTAAATAACTACCTACTGTAAAATTTAAATATTATTTATAAAAACAATGTTATTTTGAAATCAGTAATGTTATTAAATTGAGAACTGATTATCAATAGTAACATTTTTATTTTTATTCAACATTTTAGATACAAGTTTTACTAGTGGCAATAGTTTTTTCTTGGTAAAAAAGCTTACAATTAATGTAATAGGTCTAAGGTTTTTATATTGATAATATTCATACAATGTAAATTAATAACATTTTCAATTTTTAGTTCCCAAGACTTGAAAATGTAGTATGAAGTATGAACTTAATGTGCTTACCAGCAATTTAAAATCATCAAATAAACTTAGGCATTTTACATTTTAAATTATTAAAGAGTCAACAAAATTGGATTCCTTCAAACTAATAATAATAATAATAGATAACATATTAATGTAACAATTATTTAATGTATTTTTTTTTTAAAATTGTATTGTTCAGAAGATGATCAAAATGTACCTACAGCAGTAACAAATCCACCAGTCAAAGTGACCTTAAAAAAGACAAGGTCAAATAGCAGTAGTTCTTCTAGGGAATCCACCCAATCATTTGAAGTGAGAAACTTAATAATACATTTTAGTTAGAAATTGTTTCAATTAATAATATGATGAATAATACACATGAGTAATACCTGTACACAGTGGCGCCCAACCCTATAACTAGGTGTAGCGGTCGCTACACCTTGAAAATAAGGGGTGAGTAGGTATAATGAGTAATAACATAAAATAATTAACTTGAAATATATTCATTATTAATCACAGATTATATTGGTCGATACCTTAATATTTACTAATATTATCAATTAAAATATGATAAAATGTATAAAAGAATATAATTTTGAGTTTATAAGGGGGTGGGTGGGTGGGTAAAATTATTTCTTGCTACAACTGAAAAATATATCTTGGGTGCCACTGCCTGTACATTTTGTCTGATTTTTATTAATTAGGTTTAGTAAAAGCTTATATATCATATTTGCTATAAGACAATTATGTATAATATTGTATATTATTTTTAATTTTATTAAATTACTACAAGAGTATAATATATATTTTTTAACTTTGTTAAAAATTAAAATTATATTGATTCACTAAAATTATTGAAATGGATGTGTTTGCAATAAATTCATGATGCCTATAGTATAGATTCTGAGCGGAACAATTTTACAATATTTTTATTTTTTCTATATCATCAGCTTTTAAGGCAGTAAAAATGTTTTGATTTTTAACTTTGAGGGGGTTGTTTCTGGTAGTAAATTATCTAGTTGTTACTTTTGAAAATTCGTGGAAAAATAAACAAACAAAAAATTTATGAAAAAACAGGGATTTTCACACAAATCCGGATTTGTTAAAATTTATTTATTTATTTTTTTTTTTTGTGTAACTTAGAAACAATATTTTCAGAAATTTGAAATTGTTTTGAGTTTATTTTCTATAAATGTCGAGAAAAAATTATTTGGTTGGTCAGAAAGCTTCTAAATTTAATATAAGGTTCCTTATAAGGATGAGTTGTTATTATAGCTATTTAAGAATAGTAAAAATACGTATATAAAGTAGATATTTAAATGAAGAAAGATTCAGTTATTTTGTTGTAATTTATAAGTTTATTATTTATTTTGTGGGTATATGAAACTCTTACCGCATAAGTGTTACTATATTTTATAGTTTTATATACACAATGACTTTAAAATTCAAAGTTTTTGCCAACATTTAATTTAATCTACTCATAGTAAAATAAATGATTTTAGTTGCAATATAAATTTATTATAAAATATAGGTACTTATTGATATAGGCTGACATACTGTCTTTGCTTATAATCGTTTTTTGTTTGCAATGATTATTATTTACAGCGAATCAGTTACCTACTTAACCTCTTTTTTTGTGTCTGACATCAGTAAAAATATGCTTTGAAAATGTTTTCTGGTAGAAAAGTTGATATCTAATTGGTACTTTAGTATAAAGTCACATACATTTTTATGAGTGATTGAAGTTCAAATTTTAAAAACATTGGATATTCACACATAAAATATAGATTTATCCTCAAATAATTTTTGATATTTTGTTATTACTCATATAGGAAACTTGAAACATTTGACTATTAATAATTATATTATTTTCTATAGACAATCAGACGTATTTTTCGAGTTTAGGCCTGTGGAAAATTGCCATCCTAAATGACTAAAATAATAATAACAGAAACTGTATAAATATAGCCATAAAAATGTTCCACTGTAGGCTCGTGCCTATAGTGCCTGCATATAAATACGCTACCGTAGACAATTACAATTTCAAAATATTCACACAAATTTAAAGCCTTATCTAGGTTTTAAAATTTTTTTTCTATTGATGTTGATAGAATTGTTTACTCTTGGTCAAAAAGCTCAAACAAAACCCAAGTTTAATGATTTGTTTTTATAGCAATTTAAAAATATTGTATTAATTACACGGGCAAAATTTTTTTTTTTATTGTTTGAAGTTAAATTTGTTGGTAAAATTAAATACAGTGGGTTCCTCTTATTGGACTCACACTTAATTGATTCATTTGCCTATTAGACTAAAAGCAGCTGGTCTCGATTTGCACGTATACTAATAAAAAACAAAAAATGATAGTGTATTAAACTCACTAGACCTGTTAATCGGGACATTTAAAAATTAGATAGGTACTTAGGTTATTACAATAAATACATATTTAAATCATATTTTATATTTTGAGCGTATTTACAATCATTTGGGTTTTTTTTTATCATTGATATTTGAGGTAGTAAAATTGCTTTAATTTTTGACATCAGAAAACTAAGTGTAATTGGTGTATTTAGGAGTTCAAAATAGAAAATTCCCAGTAGTTAATAAAAGCGTCGGGGGGGGGGGGGAATAATGAAGGAATAATAAGAATTTTTATGCAAAAACAATTTTCATAAAAATCAATTTAATTTTTTTGATGTAACTCAAAAACTAATAATCATAGACACTTGACATTTTCACCAAATATATTTTATATTAGCATTTTCCATATAATGGTAACATTTTCAAAATATTTGTTTTTTTTTTCGAGCTATTTAGCCATAGACATTTTTTCAAATGTCGTAAATTATTTTTTAGTTTGAAATTTATAAAAGTTTTCTTCTCATAGCTAACATTAGACATTTTAATAGAAGATTCCCACAAAGTTTTTCTACCTCAATGAAAAAAAAAAAATGTACTGGGCAGTTACGCTATATATAGCTATGAGATATTTTTAATTTAAATTATTTTTTTTTAATTGTTAAATTTGATTATTAATCATACAAGTATGCTAGGAATTGTTGTTCGTATGCAATGATTTATTATTGAATTCAAATGTAACATCCATAATGGTAATAATGACATACTCATCAATTGCTGTACAGTAGAGCAGTATCTATTTGTCCAAATTTTTTCTGTACCTAATGAAATGCTTAGATTAATATAAAGCTACCCTGACATCATTCTATTAATAACGCATGTAGTTATTTTACATAAAATAATGTTATAATAAACATAATTTGGTTTTGGCAAAAATTAGTTCAATCCACTATGACTAATAGGAATATAAATTATGGATAGAAATATAAATATTTATATCATAGACTGGCTGACAGACTGTCTCTGCTCAAAATCATTTTATTGTAAGTAATGATTCATTATTTATTGAGTTAAAATGTAATGCATCCATTATAGTGACCTACTCAATGACAAGGACATGTATACTCATCACCTACTATACAGCAGATCAATTTTTCCATTTTTTAATCCAAACAACTAATATATATTTTATATTTAAGTCTTCCATTTCTAATTTATAGTTTTTCTTTTTTGTTATTAAATTAAATATCATATTATAATTATGTATATATTAATTAATTTCAGGTTGTGAGAAGTCTTACAAATACCACTGAAAGTGTTTCTGGTGAAGAAGATTGTGAAAATCCAAAGGACTCCGGACAGGAAAACCCTTCTGATAAATCCCCCTCAGTTGATGCAGGTGAAAATGAAAAGGAATCTGATGGAGAGTCTCAAAATGCTAATAGTTCTGATGATAGTGATGTAGAAATATTATCAGATGATTCCGATGTGTCATTTGCTGAAAGACCTAGACCAGCTGTATCAGTTAAAGCTGAAGAGAAGAATGTGTCTATTAATACAGTAGTAGATTTAAAAACTGAAGAACTTCCTCAGAATTCTACAGCCGTTAAGAAAGAAGAATGTAAGATACGAATTAAACCATTGAAAGAAGAACTGTTAAAAGAACCAGACTTAGAAGGTGATGTAAGTGTCTTAAAACATGATAATGAAATTAAAAATATTCAAGTACCTCAACCACAAAACGGCATTCAAAATAATGAAATAAAAGAGCAAGTTAAAGAACAAAAGTTCAAACTTAATGTCCGTTCTTTTGATGATTTAATAGATCCTCGTACTGCGATTCTAATTAATATGCCACCACCTGCACAAATAGAAAGGGCACCTAATTTTTTAACTCAAAATGGTGTCGGGCCTTTTCCGCCACCGTATTTGTCATGTGATGTCTGTGGAATGCAGTATGATTCTCCAGAATTATTAAATGATCATAAAATAAACATGAAACATTTCAAATGTTCTTTCAAGGAATGTGAACATTTAGTAGCATCAAGTCAACAAGAATTTCTAGAACACCAACGTATGGTTCACAATAGTATGCCATCACCAGTTCAACAATTAGCACACCAAGTAATAATACAATTTTGATAAAAAGTTACAAATTTATTTTCAATTTTAGTCAGTCTTAAATCAACAAAAATCATTTAAAATTTCTTTAGTATTATGTTTGTTAAGGCTGTTGAAACCAAGTTATTTTTTCATGCATTTAGACCAATAATCTTTTACACAAATCGTTTGGATAATTCATGCACACAAATGATCAGTCACTACACTCAGTCACACGTCACTCAAAAAGGATATAGAATATTTGTTAAATCCTACACCTTAAAAATGGTTGGCTCTCAACAGCCTTATATTATTATATATTTATTATAATAGAATTGATATAATATATTTCTTTATATCAGGTTAATTGTTTTGTTACAATTAGGTACAACGCTTACCAGCAATGGGTTTTGATCAATTACAGTCTGGTGTTCCACCATTACCTGAGAACCTATCTCCTAGTATGTATACACAACCATTGCGGATGCCAAATCAACCAGTTCCTATGCAACGTGCCATGCGTCCAATGATGAGGCCTATGTCACATAATATGGTTTCTCCAAGAGGGCGTAATGTACAAAGAGGATCAACTATGAGTGCGTCTCATAATGTTATATTATATTATATTAATAACTAATTACAATTATTTATTATTTATTATTATTGCATAGGAGGAAGAACAGCTTCTTTAAATTCATCTCCAAGAGGCAGTTCTTTAAAAAGACCATTAACAGCGCCCAGGAGGGGAACTCCGCCTATGAAACGTACAAATTTAGATAGGTTAGTAGCATATTGTCTGTAGAATATTCCATTTAATATTATTATACTCAAGGTAGATATTTAAAGGTGTCAACACTTCGCTTATAATTGCTTGTAATACCTTTTGTAAATACCACTAGGAGCTAACTACTATTACTATGAAATACTGATTAAGACATAGATGAATTTTTTTTATAATAATTTATATTAAATAATACTATAGTAATTATATTAAGTAATTTAATATAAATCAATCTTGAATTAGAAAATTGTCAGTTATCACATTGTTTTGAGTAATAGGGTTTTGAGTAGGTATATAACAACATACTATACTGGGCTGCATGAAAAATTGATTAATTTAATGGTTGTAGTCATTGTCATTTTAAAATTAAATTATGTTAATGGCAAATTTATTCCTTGATTTTTGGTACATGGACTACCTAAAGAGTAGAAAACTAGTTAATCCGTTTTTATACATTTTTATGAAAAAATACATAGCAAATTGTCACAGTAAGCGGACGTGTGAAATGTTCAATCTTATCATAACATGTTATCTGACTATTTTACTTTTATATTATAAATATTAAATATAAATTATAGCAGTATCACATTTCACTTTATTTTAATATACTCTCTTGCAGTCTTATTATTATTTCTAAACCTTTTAAATCGGAAACCATTAAAAATTAATTTGTTAAAACTTGCATTTGAATTAAATTGACGACTTAAATTAACAGCCATATACAATTTTTTACGAGAACCAAAATTTAAATTTTTCCTACTAAGGGGTGTTCTTACAATGTCTGGTAAAGTGTAGATTAACGCTAACCAACTGATAATGGATTTTATTACCGACAAAATTTGGACGGTTAAGTGTCGAACGCGACCAAGACCGTTTTTTGTAGGGTCTCATAAATTTTTTATATGTTTGGCATGTGCCTGGTCTGTGTAGGGAGTAAGGACTCAGTAAAGTATTTATCGATATATTTTTCTTTACAGGGCCAAGATGCTTACCTATTATGGTGTGAGCAGGGCACTATAATAGTACAATTAGTGTTAAGTAATAAGTAGGAGGAAGTTTTTTTTGGATTAATAGCGCTACTGCAAGTTAGGTTAGGTTTTATATCTCTATTTAAAAAATCGGTTCAGACGAGGCTACAAGGGCTCACCCGATCCTGCAGTGGATCCGCTGTCGGATTCAGCGATCATAAAAATGTTGCATGCAAAAATATGTATTATTTATAATACTATATGTCTACTCATACCTATATAATATAAAACAATGATAAAGATTGGACATTTTCCTATGAAAGTTTACTTGAATAATATTATGTTTATAGCTTATGAATTTATCTTCAAAGTTAAAATTCTATAGGTAATATAAATATAATTTTTGTTTTCGTAATTTCGTTTCTGTGTAATAAGTAATAATTATTTATTATTTTGAAGTTTCAAATATTTGAAAAATGTCATTGTTTATTATTAAACGAATGACTCGCCTCGTCAGGCTTTCTATTAATATTATACAGAGTGATTTTTTAAGCATACTCACCCTATTTTTTTTACTTAAATTGTACATATTATGTTCAAGTTTTGATTTTTAGAATTTTTAATTATACTTGTAGATTTTTGAATACATAAGATTTAAGGATGATGTTACAATATGAACTTCTGTTTTTCAAATAGGAATTATCTTCTTTTACTTTTAATTATTTAGCAGATATTTTTTTTTTAGTACTTTGATGCATCTAAATCAATACTCGAATTAGTAGTTTTTGAGTTATATAACTGTACTAAGGATAATATGTATGTCGTATATGGAAAGTATAAGTAGATTTGAGGGCTTAGATGATTTGAAAATGTTAGTAGTTAGTACTAATCACCATTGGTCTATCAAGATAAATAATTTGTAAAAATTACTAAGTAGGTATACTAAATAGTGAATAGGTACTACATTTAATATTAGGCACTTATAGTTTTTTTTATTGTAGAGCCATATTTAAGGATTATTATCCTTAGTATAAACATTTTAATATTTCAGCAACTACTTCTTACAATTATGATTTAGATACATCTACATTTACAAGAACATCATCTGCTAAATAATTTGCAGTAAAAAGAAAATTCTCATTTGAAAAATAGAAATTTGCATAGCCGCAGGACACACTTTAATAGTAGTACAAAAAATATCAGGAATTTAAATATAATATGGTCTTTAGGTTTACCTAAAAATTCTAAAATTCAGAATTTGAATAAATGTATTTTTGAAGTAAAAAATTTGGTGATCATTTTTTCACTAAAATGTCAATTAAATTTTGTATTTAATTATAGGGCACCTTAGAAAAACTGATCCATGGGCCTCTGGAGTGCCAGACACTGGCTCTAAATATTATTACGCTGATTCAATTTAAGTGGATAGTAAAGTCAATGTGATACATTGATTAACTTAAACTTTAAAACGACGTTTAACAATGTGACAATTTAATTGTACTTTGCGCACACATTCAAATATACAATCTGTTTATTTTTAAACTAAACCACCATTATTTGTAGTTTATTCTTAATTCAAATGGAAGTATCTACCAATTTGGCTTTTACGTCCACTTGTATTATTCAGAAATAGCTGATATGTTCATAATATAATAGTGGGGGGTCAAATTTTTATTATACCTGTTAATTTTATTGTCAAGAAGGTTGATATGGCTAAAAGAAACATTTAAATTACATAGTGATGATTGTAGCTAAAACCATTAGAGTGGGTTCATTTGATGTATTTTGTTTTGCTTATTAATCTATTGCTATGGCGGATACAGCCATTTGTCTGTTAGCTTTCGATGTATTCATGAAGTTATTGTAATCATAAATAATACATTGTAATAATTACTTTAGATAATAATTTGTTTCGAGAAATCTCAAAGAACTAATATTTGTATATTAAACATAGGTATCTTTTATTTGTTTATTTCTAAATATTATAATTTAAATGAGTTTTGTGTATGGTAGTATCAAATTGTTTATGAATTTCTATAAATACTATAGTAAGTATACTAATATGCAAATACAGTATTTAAATATATAAAATACTATAATTATTAATTTGTATTACATTATTTAAATTAAGGTTAAATGCTTTATACTATATATTTCAGTATAGACAAAAAAATGAAAATTACTTAACATTAAATACTTTACAAAGTCAAATTTAAAATATCAACAGACAACTATTATTAAAACATAAAAGCATAATATGGTACACAAATCAAAGGAAACGAAGCAGCGCTTTTGGTGAAAATTATACAAAAACGGTGGTCTAAATACTATATTATATTTAAAAAAAATGTGGTTTTCAGACCACTTTTTTTTTTAATATCCCAACGGTTACTAAGTACCATGATGAACCGGATGGGTCATGCAACTGGTTTAGTTTTGTCATAATGATATAAAATAATTTATGAATAATTGATATAATAAATATAAATTGATATAATAATAAATGATATGATTAATTATGAAGTGTTGACACATCTATGTATTTGCATATATTATTTTTTAAGATTTAAATGTAATTTTGATTTAGAAATTCCTATATAAGTACCTTGAACAAGACTCCTCAGATTGCTAAATCCATAGCAGAATCTCTAACCAAATCTGCAACCAAAAATTCAGCTTCTCCGGCTTCACAGCAAGATGTTGTTAATTTATTTTCCAAACGAGGGCTCACTATTAGCACGGTAACTTCATATTATTATTTTTAAATTAAAAAAAGGTAGTGAATTAAAAGGAAAAAGTTTATTGCTATAAAATAATTATTAAAATATTATATAATGCTATCATTACAATACAATAGTATATTGTGTGGCAAGGGCGGGAAATGGCCTTCCCGCGCGAGCCACACATACTATTTTTTGTCACGCCCCTGCGTTCATGGAAAAGGTTATGCAGGGATCTATGCAACAATTATAGACTATTCTACAAAATATGTTTAAATGTTAATGCGTCATGCAAGGAGGTTATACTATAAATTTAAGATGTAACCAAAAGTTTATGTTTTGGAAGGACCGTGGTAGGTATACATTTTAGTTTCTGGTTGTGCAGGGGATACGCGCCTGGCGGCCGGCACTTTTGGGGATTTCCTCTTTTCCGCCCGGCACTTTTTGGGATTTCCTCTTTTACGCTCGCTGGACGGAAAAAGGTTGCTTTCGAACACTTCAACCGTGGTTGAAAACCAAACTTTCGGTGCAGGCGTGACAAAAAAATAATTTATTAGCGAATTTCATTATAAATAACAAAATAATATTAAGCAGGCATTAAATATTGATATACATACTTAATATAATACTATATATATATATATATACTTAATACAAGTCTTGGCAATATTGTTGTTACTTTTTAAAATACGTTTATATATAATAATTATAGATTTTAAAGATAAGTATAGGTTGTAATTAAGACTTTTTTTTGTTAACTCAGACTAATTAAGAAATATTTTACCATCAAGGAGATAGACAATAACAGTATAGACTTATACACAGATGGAACAATCAATATGATACTATTAGGTGGACTATGGGCTGATTATTGGGTTCATACTTATTATTTTTTGAAGTCAATATAAATTATTACAATATACCTGATCCCTTGAATGTCTTGCTTGTTTTATTTTTTAGTTGGTGGGTAGCTTTTATTTTTGATAAGAGTTCCTTGTATTTATTATTAATGTACCTGGGCTCAACAATTATAACAATTATAAATCAAACCCTGGTTATGTCTGAGTATAGTATCTATTGTAGTCGAAAATACTTATTATATAGATTCATAACCTTTTTTGGGTCATGAACCCCTTTCAAATATTTAGTATAACAATGCCCCCCCACCCGAAAAAAAAACAGTATGATTTCTTATTTTAATTATTTTAATGCTAATTAGTAATTAATAAAACTTATTTAATACATTGTGAATAATGAAATTTAGGATACATAAAAGTTTCAGTGTTATATTTGCGGTTACACCAGTTTTGTCCCGTTGCTGTCTTTCGAGTAGCAGATACGGGTGTATGTTATTAGAAACTTCACATCAAAATATGAATTGACCACTCGAATTTATGAAAATAATAGTGATGTACAACGATATATTTTCCGTTATCGATATCGGTTCATTGATATCGATATCATATCGCGATATCGAAAAACAAACGATATATCGATATAATTTATTTTTATATATAATAGGTTTTTTTTTGAAATTAATATTTCTTACATTAAAAAAGTGTAAATAAAAAGTATAAAAAAAGTTTTCATATTATATAATTAATTATTATAAACAAAAATTTAAAAATTTAAATTGAATTAAAATTACAGGTACATTATTTATTTTTCATCTACTGTGGGTACCTCGGAGTGTTGTATAATCGCTTCCTGAAAATAAGCATACATTTAAAATTATTAAGTATTTAGCTAAAAAATATAATTATTCATTAATAGTTTTCATACCATTACGTTTTCTGATATATTTTTTTCTTTAAATATGAATTCAAAAAAAGTAATTGATTGACTCTGTATATATAAATAGAAAATAAAAATTTCAAATTGCAACGAATTGATATCAATTTTCGATATCGATAAAATGTTGGATATTTACCTGCGATGTCGTATTTTGATATCGAATATTATTTTTGTCATATCGATATCGCTAAAATTGGTCTGATATCGATATCGATATCGAACTACGACATCTTTGTGCATCACTAGAAAATAATAAAATATAATATATACATTCAATAAAGTTCATAATATAAATATTCAGTTTCTAAGTTTATTAATTTTTTGGGTTATTTAAGAAAAAACCTCTCAGGCCCCACTTTATATTATTTTGGGAATGTCAATAAAGATACATGGTCTCTCCCTATCTGTAGTTCAATATTTATTAGTTTTATTAAAATTAAATAATGTAAAAAGTATATATTTTAGTATAGTATTATTAATTTATTTATTAGATAATAGATTGTATTATGGGTAAAAACTCAATTAAAAAGAAAAGAAAGTTTTTACATCAATAGAAAATGCTTATAAGTAAGGCCTGGATTTCAATGCAAAGTGCATATTTTTTTGGGTGATTTTAGACATTGCTTTCCAAGAACATAATTTGTTTTATGAAACAGGTACTTCAATGTTGATACTTTTATGTTGCATTTTGTTGCATATTTGGATGTTTTTTAATCTTTTGAGCATTTTTCGGTAATTTTGTAATTACGTCTATACAGAGGGAAAAACATGTATCCAGTAGTAACATTTGTAGGCCATGATTATAATTTATAAACACTAAACTTCTTATCAATTTTTTTTTTATGTAATTATACTAATATATATTATTTTAATTTTGTAGGTGGATAATGGAAACAACTCAATTCTTCCCCCTGGACTTAGCTTGAACTCAGCTGTTTCTATTATACCTACATCACCTCATAAGGTACCTAGTAATGTACCTAATAGGGTATCTAATAGTGTATCTAATATGGCATCTAAACCTAAGGTACCAACTCAGGTAAATTATACAGTTTTTCATAATATATTCCAAATATTATTTAAAAAAAATAATTTTTCATTCGTAAAAATCGGAATCAATGTTAACAAGCAGATAAGGTAATTTTTTTCAAGTGTCTTGTCATTAATACAATTCATTTTGATTAATATATTTATCAAATTACATTGATTGTTTCAAAAAAACCATTGTCATATTTAAATATAATACCTAACACCTGCACTTATATTATGAATGTACATATTCAATAAACTATTTAAGGTAATTTATAATGAGTAAGTTGGATAACATGGGTTTATGTCATTGTAGATATTAATATTTAGTATACATATACAATATTGATAATTTAATATTTTAGATAGTTAATTGTTCTTAGACCAAAGTAATCTTTGAATGTAAATTATCTATTACATTAATGTAAGACTGATAAAATAATAAGATAATTTAGAGTTTTATTAATAACAGTACAAATGTAGTGTATTCAGCAAATATTTTATAATTTTTAGCATCTAACATTTGCATGGAAAAACTTCTATAAGCTAATATAAATTTAACATACAATCATTCTATTTTAGAGTGTGGACTGTGTTGATTTAACTGGTCCTGATAAGCCGAAGAAGTATTATCCTTGTGAAATATGTAGCAAAACATATACGACTGCTGAAAAACTGTATGAACATACATCTATTGCACATAAATCAAATTCAATTCCGTTTAGGTAAGTAATTGTTACTCCCTCGCGAGTGCTTAAACCGTGATTTTGAGTAAAAATAACGTTTTAAAAATAATACATAATTTTTCCTTTTTCATATATATTTTGTTTTGATTTCTGTACAGGTGTAACTTGTGTACGTTTGTTGGTCAAAGTCCTGAGGCGTTGAATCGCCATAAATTAACAGTTCACAAATCAGAAATGAATAACACATCATTTGTGATCCCTGTTGTAGACTTGAATAAACCCTCTACTGTAAACAAGTTGAGGAATTTAGGTGTCACCAGTTATATACCAGTTTCCCAACTGGATAATCAAAGTGGCCAGTTTGGTGTGCCAATCATGAGTTTTGGAAAGAAGAGCAACTTACTAGATGGAATGAATGCTACCAACTTTTTCAATTTGGGGACAATACGGCACATGCAATGAATATCAGACAAAGACTGTTTTGAAATAGCATCTATTTTGGTTGTAACTTTTGCATTTTACTCAATAATTGTAGTTTTATGCATTATATTACAAATTTATTATGTATCAACAAATTCTACTTTAATTTGGTACAGTTAAAACATTAATTTTGATTAAGTTACTTTTTTTTAGATAAAATAGTTTCTCAGTTTTACAAGTAGTGGTTTTTTTTTTATAATTAAATTTGTTACTAATTTTAATATTATGTTCTTGTTTAATATTTTTTTTTTATGTTTCAATAAACTAAGCCAAATTAAAAATTTTAATTTTGGCAAATTATATTGTATTGTATAGATTAAATGACTACTTCTATACAACTATAAACAATATTTGTACATCTTTATTATTTGAGTGAGAAATTGATTTTTAAAGGTCAAAACTCCAATGTTTATTTTTTATTATAACTATTTTTAATAAAATGTTAACTATTGACATTTTTTATTCCCTGTAAAAAAAATTATAATTTTTATTAATATATTATATAATATGACATTTTCTTATTTTTTGTTCCAGTGTCACATTTTTGTTATTCTATTTTTATTACATGTAGTCATGTAGGTAAAAGGGTACAGATAATATGTCATTGAGGATGTGCTAATAAACATTTGACCTATACCAGTGTGTCTTTACTCTATTTTTACCACCTTTAACTTTTTTTTGTTAGTTAAATAAAATATATATTCATTGGCCATACCTAATTGTTACCTAATGGCTAATACAGTAATACTTTCAGACATCTGACTCAGTACAATTTAAGCTGTGCGTGTAAATATTTGTACTGACTGTACACGATAAATAATTTAAAAAAATGGTTTGGTTTTAAACTTTGGGGATGGACGCGATATTTACTTTTTAGTAAAAAATTAAATCTGGTTGGTACTTTTGAGAGGTTAATATTAAAAATTTCTAACACTTCTCAATATTTGGGAAAAATGAGTTTTTATGCAAAAACAGTTTTTGACAAAACTGATTTTTTTTTTGTGTGTAATATTAGGCGAAATAAAAAGGTAATTTAATTTTTGAAAATTTGTTTTCGTACATGAGTAAGACGGAGACCACACATCCGGTACAACGTCCTCTGTCATATAATATAGGTAGGACATTTTCGACAAAAATTAAATCAATCTACCTTAATAGTTAGTACAAATTGTAGAAGAAATTAACTAATGGCAATATAAGTGTAATGTAAAATATCCCAGGCCCGACCTGACTAATACAGTAATACCTACATGAAATATACAAAGGTATAAGTTTATATTAATATTGGCTGACGGGCTGTCCTGCTCAGAATCGTTTTTGTATTGGTACAATGATAATATTATATCATTGAATGACAATTTAACACATCCATTACAATGATCCACTAGATCAGCGTTTCTTAAACTTTTTTATCCGTGGAACCCTTTTTGACGTCCACTTTTATCGTGGAACCCCTACTTTGTTTTCTAGCTTTTAAGCTTTTTGTTAGGATTATTTGCAAAAAAAAAATATAAATATTTCATATACTTAT
>NC_042494.1:31447020-31455839 GCF_005508785.2 Acyrthosiphon pisum
ATGCAGCACTACCTATATACTATAGGCGTACCTGCGGACGTCGTATATATACCACGTGTGAGCTAGTCTGTTCGTCGTCGTGGGAATTTCAATTTAACCGTCTATATATTATATTATATACAGTAAGGTAATAGGTATACCTATAATATAATATGTACATAATATTATTATAATATGGTTCGGTGAACGCGACGCCGGGGCAACAGCGAAACGTTACGAGTTTTCACTTTTCTTTTACGACGGCCACGTGTTAAAAGCGGCATCACATTCACGCTCATTCATAAATACATAATGCTATGCACATCATACGAATATAGGATAATATACTTATTATATTATAAGTAAACCAGCGGCGGCGATATCCACTGCAAAGGTCTCGCGAGTGGTCGACATCGTGATGATATCCCCTCGCGTTATGATAGAGTACCTATATAGGTACATTGCGATTAAAACGTTATTTCTCGACTCGTCTGTGCATAAAATATCACAATATCAATACATCGTTTATATGGTGAGTACCTATATTTCACATAATTTTATCGATTTATGTGTGCTTAGTGCTGGCTCAGGTGACCATCTGCTTCAGGATCCCTTCGAGACTATCATGCATGAACATAATATTTTTCTTATAGTTTTGTCGAACATTCAACATTACACAAGTATAATATAATATGAAGTGCCTACTCAAATTTTAACCACCGTATATTATAGACACAGTGATTCGAAATTTCACCAAGCTTGCTCGCCCCCCTCCTTTTCCTCAATAAGTTATTCAAAACTCTGGTTTTTGTAATTTTTGAAAATATTGACGTATCAGAATTAAAATTCGCAAAAGTACTTTTTGAGTTACTGATAAGTCCATGATAATGATAGGTATGAAAAATATAGGGCTATGGTTATTTAAATGTTATCTATATGTTGGTGATTAATATTAATCTATCAACATTAATAATTTGTAAAAATGATCCAAGTGTAGCAAATACTAAATCCAATATTACATTTATTTTGAATTTTTGTAAGACCATTTTTAAGGACTATTATCCTTGGTATAAACATTTTGATAACTAAAAGACTAATCCTTTGAATTTTGAAGTGGGCACGTACGTCAATATTTTCAAAAATATTATCTACCAAATAATTTACAGTAAACAATGGGGAGGGATTCTCATCTCATTTGAAAACAGAAATGTGTATTGCCACAGGACAGTCCTTAAGTAGAACCAAAAAATTCAGCAAATTTGAAAATAAGATGTTCTAATATATTTAAAAATTCCAAAAATTAGATAATGAATAACTGCATTATCAAAAGAAACAATGGGGCTGAGCCGCTGAGCAATCTTGATTATTCGCCCTGTATAAACACAAACATAATGCCTAGACGTCGTGAAATTCTCTCGGGTACATAATCCTCTCAATTTCAAAAACATTAAATCTTTTTTATAAGTTTATAATACTTCCGACGTATGTTTCAAAGTTCAAGAGATTGATCAGCGATTGTATATGACCACAGTCCACAGTCATTGACCAATTTACTAGAAAATATGTTATGAGGCGGATCGCTTTATCGGGAAGAAGAAATTTTTAGATGGACTTGTCTAAATCTGGCAGTTTTAATAAAAACTGATCAAACATCGTGACGAAATTATAATTTTATCAAAACTCTGAATCAACAATTTAATTAGGAATTATAATATAACTACTTTTTATAGCGCAATACCGAGAAAGGTGTTCTTAAATTCCAATCAAACCACCTAACAAGCTGCTAAATCGTCTGATAGATTTAAGAAAATACGTTTCTAAATGAAACAAAATTAATTAGTTTTATTACTATAACATAACCAGCATTAACTGTATTATTTTTATTTTTTTAGTGACTAGCTTAATCTTTTTAACACACAACTCACTGTTCACATAATATATACCTAATAGCGTAAGCCATAAAACTAAACATTCATTTAATGACACTATGATTTTATTAAAAATAAAATTAGCCTCGTAGTTATTAGTACACATTGTTAAAATTTAAATTGTCTAAATCAAATAAGTACCTATAACTCCATTAGTCTTATGCACGGTTATCGACTCGTGCACTGTATTTTATTACATAAATATATTTTTTCATGTTCCTAGATAATACTTAATACTTATTACTTGCAACATAACAACTCAAGTGAAATTAAACTAGTGAAATAGATAGGTACATAGGTGTCGTAACGATTTTTGTTTATTAAAAGTATGAAGTATAATAGAAAATCCAAATAATATTTTTGGGATTCTAGCCAATAAATTATGATTTATAAGCTAGCGTAGACACCAAAGGTTGGTCAAAGTATACATTTATTTATTTAATCCGACACGTTACTATTTCCTGTATCCTGATCATATCATTGGTCGGTGATCCTCGTTGACATTTTGTATAGGTACCTATATACCTACCAATTAATTGTTATACACTATTATATTAAAGCTTAACCTGAATGTTCGCTTAAAATAATATATTTAACATTTTAAAACGCACTTGTGTACATTTTAATGGGCTAATTGGCTGACCAAATACAATTTAAGTATACAATTATTATGTATTAGGCATTTTCCCCTTCAACCTCAGTCCCTAGAATGTGAGTACGATTTGTAGACTGATCTTTCATTATTATTTTAATAATGTATATACCAACTAGTTATCACGATAATAATATAATAATTATATGGTATGATGTGATCATAATATACTATCTATGATAGTGATGTCAACATTTCTTGATTCTGTCGTTATATAACTGTACGTCTGTACACGAAACTAATATAATATTATGTCTTAGTATTAGATTAAAATATATTGCGCCTAATAATAATTATACAAATTTCAAATTACATGACTGAATTAAAATGTATTGTTGACAAACAAACCAAGATTGAATATTGTTCGTGAGTCAGTACATGACAATCAAGTTATTTTATTATTATTATTATTATTATTAGGTACTAATTTCAGATTACGTGATAACCAATTTATTAATAATATGACGTGTTATGCAGTGCAAAGCAAATAGTACATGTTATGGTCTATATCTTTGGTAGTTTTGAGGCTGACAAAAGATCCAAATCCAAATTAGTTTACAACCTACTCAATAAAGTTGTAAGAGTTGTTATACTCGGACAATATTAATTTGTCATAGCAATATAGCGTCGTCTATCAATAATACACAAACAAAAGTAATTAATTTGAATTGATCATATTTATATTTTCTAACGTTTTCGTCAAGATTATTTCTTGATAATATTAATAATCAGACCAGAGCATCTGTAAAGATCGTTTTCAAAAAAATATATTATGCTTTCGATAAAAAATACGTAGGTTTGTCATTTTTGTATTTAATAAATAAATGACTAATATTATTATAAATGCTATGAATATTTTAGACCTTTAAATTTTAGATCTAACAAGATGCTTTTTGCAGTTTTAGAAAAATATATTTCATTAACGTTAATGGTTTATGACTCGTGTTTATGACAACGGACTAACCGAAACGAAATCGCAAAGGATAATAATACTTATGAGTTGAAAGTGCAAATAACCAAAGTTGAAAATTGGCCTCTAGCGGCAAAAATATAAAAGAATAATGTTCTGATGGGTTATATTCAATCGGCCTGGCTTCAGAGAGAATAAAATAGCATAGTCAAGTTACACGAATCAATTACCTGGAACGAAGATTAAAATACAATTTCTAATTTGTTCCCTCGTTGTTTCGTGTATACCTATAGGTACTATATACACTTCACTTGAACTTTTGACCTACCGCCGGCCATGTCACTGGGATTTCTCAAACAATCTTGCACTTTCGATTAGTGCTGCAGCAGTTGTGTACGTTACCTAGGTACTATAATAATATAAAACCAGATGACTGCGTGTACAGAGTCTGCGACTGTGAATGTGTGTTGGTAGTGGGTACATAATAATCAAAGAAGTCGACGACGATCTCGGTAATATACATTTCCTGTGTGCAGCAACAAGATTAATGTTAAAAGCAATTACGAGTTCAACTTCATTGTTATTGTATTATTTAACAGCTAGCCGTGTTAATCCCGACCGGGATAATTTATGTATATATTATTTTATAAGCCTTGCCATACATTATACACATATATATATATATATAAGTCATAAGTGTGTATACAGACGTGCGCGCGTGCCCCTCTTAAAACCGTTGTACTGTATATATAGGTACGATATTATTATTATATGTGATATTATACGTAAGTACAATAAAAGCGCAAACAATACACTAGCGAGAATGCAAAACTTATTGGCGCGCCGTGTTTTCTCCGAATTTTCTCGATCGGACCTGCCTTATATTATTAAATAACTACATTTTTTTACTCGGTCAAATATTATCGCATATCATATTATTCGTATAGGTGTGAATTTACTGTTTAGGATGTCCTGCAGCAATGTCCGTCTGTTACCAAACCGTCTGTCAATCTGCTACCGTCAATATACCATCAAATATATAACACACATTTAATACGGCTATCGTTGCATACGTACGTACTATATAGGTAGGAAGTGTAGGTACGTGTGCACTGTAAAATAATATAAATTTAATGACGTTACTTAGTTTCACTTGTATTATATTAATTGTATATTCAATTATCTTTACCTACGTGTCGAAACTAATTGTTTAAAATGAAGTTTAAATTTAAAAGAAAAATGACTTAACTTCGGTCCCGACCAGACTGGATTTTGCAGTTTTCTTT
Organism: Acyrthosiphon pisum; assembly: GCF_005508785.2. Lineage (NCBI taxonomy): Eukaryota > Metazoa > Arthropoda > Insecta > Hemiptera > Aphididae > Acyrthosiphon > Acyrthosiphon pisum. The sequence goes on from NC_042494.1 coordinate 31,451,776, forward strand.
TTTTGTGAAAATGTAGTAAGTATTCAATTCCTGTGATTTCCTGACCAGCTTTTGGTGATTTTTGTTGCACCTATATAGACGGAAAAGTCGATTTTCCCACAGGTAGAACATATAACGAACGTAAATTAATGCCCGTTTACCTATTTACCTTGATCGTTTCATCGACCACGCGACGATGTAGACGTGTAAGTACGCCCACTCACGTTTCAAAAACTCTGACCTTTCAATTATATCGATCTTTTTATCGATCTAATCAGATTGGCAATACTTTTTTCCATGCAGTCTATCATACTATAGGTAAATCATACTTAATTTCCCTTTGGGCAAACCACAATTTCCGTTTTACCATGTACGTACCAACTTCATGCGGTCATGGTCCGTATTTCACGAGCGTATACCTACGTATACTGTATATAGATGAAGAGTGATATAAGCCCGGTAAAATATTAGCCTCTTTGAAACCGAACACAACTTACAAAACCTATAAATCTTTTCATGGATATATCTCTAACTAGCTTCGAAAATATTGTATATTATTGTGAAAGTATCTATATGTAACTATACTGCTCATCGTGGCCGGAACTACAAGCATTTATGCAATGGTGTCCGCATAGAATATGTATGATGACCAATTTTTTGAATTAACTATGACTCGGACATCTATAAATTCGAAGACGGTCATGTTGCATTTATTTTCATACAAAAGATTCAATACTTTAGAACAATTATTGTAGGTATGTAAGTATATATAGCCAGTATAGGTTGGAAGAGCCAGTGACATAACTGGGTAAAAATCTAGAAGGATAAAATAATTTATTCACCAAAATCAAAACCATAACCAAATTGTTGTTTTTATAAAAGTTTTAAAACTCGTTTTATGAATTGGATACAAATCGAATGTATACCTGTATTATCATTAAATAATAATTAATATTAAGTACTAAATAAAAACCTTAAGGGTTCATAAAAACAGGTGCTCTAACGTCTTGTTTGATAAATGAAATTTGACGATAATCACATCAATCCTGATAAATCACAATTCATGAAATAATATTATTAGGTTATTTTTGTTATCTAGATAATGCAGTAACGCTGATAAATTCTCAATATATTGTGTGCTAGAAATTTTTTTTGACCACACGAACACTATTTATTCACATATAATACGTAATAATATCATCACATCATATAATTACAATAATAATTATTCATGCCCTTATTGGTTTTTTCGGTTCCAGTTTGAGTTTTCGAAACCGTATTTTTGCGGTTCTGATTTCGGTCAGGTATTTCACTCACGCCATCACTATATACCTGTATTATGCATATTCAAATATTGATCGCGATATGCAACTGCAGCGTTCATGGGGAGGGGGGGGGGTAAACATACAACCGACGATGCGTACATAATTCTCTAATTTCAAAGCGGCACCGTCACCATCTCGTATAATATAATATAGTGTTACATAGGATTGCGCTTCTGTTTACAGTGCGCACGTACGGACGTAGGTAGGTATAGTACGCACTGAATAAGAGAAATGTACCCAAATATTGTTTTAATTACGACATGAAATGATTCGTCGTTTAACGCAGTATTCGAATTTTGAACTATAAGCACACACGCGCGCACGCTCACGTCATGTGCTTACTGCAACATTTGCTGCGCACCAACCTCTATAGCATAATATTATTATTTACATGGAATAATAATAACGTTAAACATATATATTGTGTGCAGCGGCGGTGTAGTGCAGCATCGCCGGAGAGGACCATTCCGCGTTATCATCCGTATAATATATTTATATGTAATCCCCACACTCGCACGAAGCGCCGAGAAAGAGGCAGCTATAATAATGGTAATCATTATTGGTGGGCCTAATCTCCCGCCTCCACGCATCTGGACGGCTCGGTCAGATTATTATTTCCGATATGGCTGAGATAACCGCGGTCCGGTTGTTAGCCACCGAGCGCGTCATTAATATTGCGTTTCGGGTGTCCCGCGACGTCCAAATGAAATTTCAATTATTAATTATTATTATTATTGTAGTTGTTGTGTGGTGGTTGTTGTTGTTGTTGTTGTTGTTGTTGTTGCTGTTTTATACTGCAGATTAAATCGGGTCAATGCGTTTTGTCGGAACCGTACTTATTTTGGCAGCGACGGCCGAGTACGCGACTATGAACAAAACTGCATTCCACAAAACGATGTTATGTATTTATGTGTGTGTGCATGTTATATAATCTGTGCAATGTGTTTTGATCTATAAGTATATATTAACAGTGGGCGTGAGGAAATCGTACCTGCAGTAGGGCTGTAACCAATGTAATTAATAATTATATAGACAACCGAAACATTCGCAGGATATTAACGTTGTTATATTATTTGAACATATAATGGCCCGCACGAATCAAGACCCAATAACAACATATTTTAGACTTCAGATTACAAATAACACTAAAAGCAATATTAATGCTAAAAAACAGGGGAAATCGCTCTATTGTAGGTGTCTAGAGGGTCCGTTGTAACGGATGGGTTAAATTTGAAATTAATAATATAAAATCATTGTATACAAAAAAGGATTCCAAGCGAAGACGATCTGCCAGTCTACAATATAACTCGGTATATTATTATATGACATTATTGTGATTAAAGTTATTAGCTTTACTATTGGACATTAGTACTATAGTAGTCTAAATTATTTGTAGTTATAATATTACAGTGACCTATTCTCAATGAAGGTATAGGTACCTGGTACACTCGACACCTACTATGCAGCTTAGAGACTTACTATAGTTTTTAAAAACTATAATATATTAATCTTTTGGTTGACGTACCAATATTATATTGATCACTGAATTATATTTTTAAAACTGTTTCATACAACAGAGTAATTGTGTACTAAACAAAATACAATATTGTAACGTCGATTACTGATTTTTATGTAACTCTTTAACATTGGACCATAAAATTATAGTGACTATATTATATTTTAATACATGGTGCGACATGCCCGATTACAATTTATAATATCTTTAGGGAATATTTAATAATGCATTGGTATAATATTACCGTAGACTTATCGTCTCGTTTGTACGGGCACGTTGTCGTCGCCGTCGTCTTCACGACGATAATGTAATCAAGCGCCGCAGAAAGAGCGTCGTCTGACACACGCGCACAATATCGGAGGCGTTGAAAAAAATTCCCATCCGATAATATTTTATTCGATTCTCCGTCCGTTCCGAATATTCGGTTTCGTGGATGGATTCGAACGAACAGACCGAACGAACGCGTAATTGTTATTTCTTTTTGACGAGACAGCAGCAGCAATGATAACTAAGTATATAATATAGCATTATAGCGCAGCACGACGAAATGTTATTATAAATTCCTACTGTGGATGTGGTAAATCGATTTGCCGTCTGCGGCAGGTGAGCGAAAATAGAAAAATTCCGTAGAACAGCGGTAAGATGAAAAAAAAAAAACTACCGTTGAAATAATACAGTAACGACTTTAAACTTTTTCCCTTAGACCATTTAAATAATTTATACGTTTATTATTTACCACGTTCGCATTCGAACGCGATGCGCGTGCACACGTGCATAATACGAACATATTATTATCATACCGTATAACGCATACGCACGTACACTATTTTAATAATAATTGTACGTATTGTCTGCGGGAACGATATGTCAGTAAAATAATTATTCTGAAGAGCCCGTAAACGTTTGCCGACTCGACGCGATTCAAACTTGAACCTGCCTCGCCGACGCCGCCGAGCAGATATATAATACAATAAATACTTCCGAAATTTCTCCGCAACTTCGACGTGCGTGCAAAAGTAGAGAGATGCGTAGTGCAAATATAATATTATGTTTATAATATTATAATAATATGTAGACGTGTTTTATACCTTAATACCGTTGAAAACTCAACATTATAATATTATACATGTTAGGTATAGTGTAAACTAATAATACCTTAATACGTAGTATAATGCACACAGTGCCGTAGACAGGAATTTTATATGGGGGGGGTTTATTGTAATAATAACATGTTATAGTAAATT
>NC_042494.1:31455939-31479731 GCF_005508785.2 Acyrthosiphon pisum
TAATATATATTTATATTCACGAAACCAAATCCAAGGTAACTTTATTAATTAGTCAAAATAATAATGATTATGTTAGGTATTATTTTAATATTAATTATCATGGTCAAGTAATATGGTTTGAATATATTAATTTTTGTGTTAAATACAATTTGAAAATATCATTGTCGACATTGTTACTAGAGTTCAATTAACTCTATTATGTCTATGTGTTATACTATACTACTAATATTTACTGTTAGTAAATGCTTTAAGTCAATAACTAATAAACAATACACATACTTAATAGCTAATATAATATTAAAATTTAAGCACCTAAAATAAGAAAATAAGTATATTATTCTGTAAGTAAAAATAAAAATAATAATTCTCGATGGAATCAATTTAAAAAGTCTATACGTATTATTATACTTTGGCATCCAAGCTGTTGTTTAAAAACAATATTTCTATCCAAGTTTTATCAAAAAATAAAAAATAATTTAAAAAAAAAAACGGTACTTTATTAGAGAATAATAATATAAAAGTACACAAATATCATAAATCTACTTATGTTACTACCGTTTTTTCAGATTTCTTAAATAAAAAATGTACTTTTGTATTGTCTAATAAGACGTAATTCAGATTGAATTAATGATTGCCTCCTTCAAGTCCTTTTGAATGTATAGCAATCGTTGTAATTTATATTCTGCATAGATTTAAAGTTTCCACTCGTAGTTCAACTATATTATATTATACTGTATTCATACAACATGTGATCAACGAAGTCAAGTCCATATATAGGTAAAAATCGTCTAGTCGTCTTACAAAAAAGTGACACGTGAAGACAAAAAAAAATACATGTGCTTTGAGTTTCAAGCCGATTTTTGTTAAAACGGTGAATCTTTCTTCAAATATATAAATAATGATAAATCTTTGATTACGCTCAATCCCTACATATACTGTATGTCCACAAAACCAGGGTACACTATATAATTAAAATACCCATATTACTCAGTACCCTATACATATTTTTTAATTCTATTTTCGGGACATGACACTAGACTATTGGATCATCATCCATCAATCTACCGTAGATAGAATTCTAAAAATATGTATAGGATACTGAGTAATGTAGTTAACTGAGTTATAGAATGTAACCAGTTTACGCGGACCTACGGTATAATATATTATATACATGCAATAATGCAATATACGTTTTTATTATTATTATTTTTTAAATATCAGCAGTATTAATAGTAGGTAATGTCGCTAAAAATATCAAAAGAAACAACTGAAAACTTGCGATGAACATATGAATACACATTCATTACTGCAATGAGGTCTCAACGGTGAAGTACACTCTCAAAAACTAGTAAACTAAAATTTTCACACTAACGCCCCTCCCAACACCCAACGAGCTTGAGCCTGGCGCCAAACATCACTACACCTGGAAAATGGTGTGTGGAAAACGCTTTTTCACAGTAATTCCACCATCACTTACCAGTGAGTCTCAACGAGGTACGCTGTAGTTGCTTGGTCCAACTCAAGCTTTAGAATGATTGCAAACTCCATGTTCTGGAGCTCCATAGACCTGCTCAGCGCCACCAGGCCTGACCCTGATGACGTTGCAGCGACCGTATAAATCCTAATCCAGATCAGTTTTTCCCAATCATATGATTAATATTAATACTAGTAACGTTCGTCCGGCACCGCCCCCCACTAACTTTCAACTATTTTATGTCCCTGCAGCTAGGCGTACTCGTCCAGCTGGCGGATACCGACGGTTTCGTCAACCTGTCGGTTCTATATTCCAACAGGTGTCACAAGCGTATAGTGACTTGCCTTGTCGTTCAACGACTTCTTCTATCCCTTGAAGCACACTTTTTCTTCGGGATCTCTGTGTCTGCACTACCATTACTACTGCAGCATTTGAACAGGTCTACTCAACAGCTGCAATACCGATATCATAGTAACCTATAACCAAAGTCTAGTTTGTAAAATATGATGGTATCAATATAAACTCTCCGCAATATAGTATCGTCTCTGAAACAACGAGCAGATACATTTTGAAATACTAAGCTTCCAGCATATCGATGGAACAAAATACCACACTTTTTTTCGATAATCTTTAATAATTATACATGGTGCTTTGTACATAGAGAAATCTTGGTAAAATAATATTGTATGACGGTAAGTAGATACTATTTTATAGCAAAATTATTATTTATTATCATTACTGTTATTGCTATTATCGTGACCTTCATCTTCAGGAAATTCAACACGCACAGTATTTATTATATTGTAATAGTTTTTTGAGCCGCAATAATGTTTTTTGCGAGGTACGCCACTGTAGCCCGAGTTCCCGACGTATAACCGCGTGCACCATCGTATAATATTCCTAATATTATATAGATACATATTACACCACCTTATGTTTTAAACTATTGACTAGCAAACTCATGGGAGGAGAAGGAGGTCATACCCACTCAGCACCGCAACTACACATTATGGGGCTGATGTGAAAATCTTAATTTGGGGCCTAAATATACAAAATGTAAATAAATTATTATAAAAACAAAAAAAAATTTAAGTGTATAATTTATTGTTATAAAAATAGTATTATAGTATAATTTCAAATTGTTTTTTCTTCGCTATTGCGTTTGAAAAGTTGTCAATAAATTTCTCTAAATCTATCTCGGAAGTTCTTCTCCTTTCTATGTTCCGTATGGAAATGCCATTGAGACGTTCTTGACATATAAAATTGCGAAAACAAATTTTGATTAATCTGAGTTTAATTGGATTACAATAAATTATAAATATTAAATAATATGAACAAATTTGTTTTTTTTTATTCTACATTTTAATTAAATTTTTTTCAGCCACAACTTTACAATTAATTTTAATACAACGATTTGGGGGCCTATATCGGATTAGGGTCTTGACTCTTGGGGCCGATGAGTAATGCATACCTTGCACACCCGGTAGTTGCGTGGCACTGTACCTACTTCACGGGATGGTCCTGCCCAGGTAGGTATATTAATAATTTATTAGTATTAAGTTGTATATGCTAATATGGGTATATTTATCAAGCACAAATTAAAATTAAGATAAAAAAAAAGTGTGCAAGTTCAGCTAGGTGGAGTAGGTCAGCAGTCGTGAAAGTTTTGTCCATCGTCCCTTCGGTTCTCGGACAGAATAGTGTATTGTTACAGTATTCGATTTGAATGCAATGATTGCATTCGATAAAAACGATTCTGACTGGACGAAAGAAAATGTATGAATTATAAATATGTATTAATAATTAACCATTAATTGTGTATAATACACCTAGTGGAAATTAGGTTATTTTAGATTCTGAGCAGAGCGAGGAAGTTTGTGGTTTTACAATGTTTTTTTTTTTATCCTGTAAACAAATTTTCTACCAAATGGAGTGCTTCAATTTCTACATATAGTATCTTATCTTTTAGCAAATTGGATCAATATGGTACTTTAAAAAGGTAATATTTCGATTTTCTCAATAGATTTTTAACGCCAAGGGAAATCCACCAAAATACACTATTGCTAAGCTATTTTTTTCGAACGCTTTGTTGATCACCATAGAAAGAATACAATTTTAAAATAACCCTTCAAAAAATGAAAATGTTTTAATTTATATTTATTCAATTTACTATTGAACATAAACATTTTTTATGAATCTAATTTCAAATTATATAATATTATTTATTGAACATACTAATTTCTATATATAAGTGTATATTGCTACGTATAATTACTAATTTCTCGACTAATTGTTACCCTCAGAATCGTTTTTTTTATCGAATGCAATCATTGCAAATCGAATACTATAATAATACACTATCCTGTCTAAGGCTCGAAAGAACGAACGAAAAACTTACAATACCGCTGACGCCTGACATACTCCACTCCGCTGAACTTTTAAATTGTATTCGTTTCTATGGTGATAAGTAAAGTGTTAGGAAAAAATTGGTTAGAAAAATAAATGTTGTTAGTTTTTCCCGTGGCATTAAAAACTATTGAGAAAATCGAAAAATTACCTCTCTAATAAGTACTATCTTGATCCAATTTTCTAAAAGATAAGGTACTATATATGTAGAAATTGAAGCATTTCTTCGGGTAGAAATTTTGTTTACAGGATAAAAAAACTCGTAATAAAACATTATTGTAAAACCACTAGCTTCCTCACTCCACTCAGAATCTAAAATAAGAATAAAATAATTATTCCTGATGACATTTACAGAATATGATATTTATAAATGTTGATGATTATTTCGTGTTTATTTTATAGATATTTTCTTCATTTATTTCAAAAACTTCCACTTAGATTTATCAACTTAAAGTGGCTTATTAATTGTATAAAAACAAAACAGTTAGGTAGGTACTTAATTTCTATATCGGTGACCAGGTCGGTGACTATTGTTGATAATTTTTCTATTGGTATTTTATAATCAAAAACAAAAACAAATAGCACTACACGGTATGAAAAAAAAAGTATTCTGTATAGAAATTAGAAACAAATGTATCAAAATAAATATTTAAATATTTATTTTATTATAAGAATAGTAAAAATGTAACAACCTTAAGCTAATTTTACTAATTATTATATACAATTGTTTTAGAATGTATCATAATTTATTACTTTTGGTTCATCATTTTGAACACTTGTGGTCTTATATTAAGTGAAGTTGACGTTTCACTACATCTTAATATTCAACTTAAAATAATAACTGTATATACATATTATACAATTCAAATAAAATAGTAACTAATACATTTCAAAATAAATAACTCAAACAAATTGTTGTTTATAGTTTTATAAATAATAAAATCAGACTGTAGCAAACAACATTTTTACAATTTACTGAAATGAAAAAGTGCATACTCCATGTATAAAGTAATATATGATATAGCATTAATCAAATATACAGAACTATTTGCAAACTTAAAGCTAATTCAAAAGCTCTTTTCTATGAGTAATAATGTAATATGATATAGTTTTGACGTCCAAAGCTGGACATTTTTATTACCTAGTTTCTTTTCGAAAGAGCTACCGTATGAATAAAGGTTCATTAAACAAATATCAAATTCAATTAACACAAAACATAGTGTATTTGATCTCCCCTATACCTAATTATTTTTCGATTAAATGGGAAAACTATAGTTATTTTGTCCAAAAAATTATATAAACTTTTAACTTCATACGATTAAGAAACTTTAGATACCTATGTAAATACTGAATAGTTTAAGTTTATATATTTATTTCAGTGCATTATATTAAAAATGAATAAACAACATGGATGTGTTTTTTGCACTCATTAAGTCATAATTACATTATTATTGAAATTTTTTAATAGTTGCATTAATTACACTAATTTAAATTGTTGCTAAGAATTTTTTTTTTTTTCTAATAAAATCCAGTTTTATTTTTATTTTCAAATATTATTGAAATTGACTGAATTGCTATTCCAAAATAAGTTGGTGTGTATAAAGTTATGTTAAAATGACAAAATTAATTGTAAACTAATTGTATACAAACATCAAAACACACCCACGATATTACCTATAATAGGGAATTGTTAAGTGTTATAATATTATTCATTGACATGTTTATTTTTAGGACAGTTGGCAACAAAACACAAATCGGTCATCATGTCTGTGCCCTAAATCAACAAATTTCGCATTACTAACAACGTTCTCAAATGGACAAATCACCGTGAATTGGTTATTGTACAGTAAAACGTAACACGGTATATTTCAAAACTTTTTAAAACAGCCATAATTGTGTATTTAAAAATGACAATTTACTATTGAAAGCCAGTACCACATAACGTGAAGTTTTATTGTTAAAAATAAACAAATAATTTTAATAAAATGAATGTGCAATTTATTATATTATACAATAAAGTTAATATAAGCTACAACTAGTACAACTTATTTTTCTTGAAAATCGATTATTCATATTGAATAAATGAAACAATTAATGATTGCTTTTGCTTATTTAAAATTTTTTATTTTAAATATATTTTACTAATAATAAATTATTATAAATTTTATTAAGCTGTTTCTATGTTTATAAAAATACAAAAGCCATTTTTTTCCAACAACCACGTTGACTTTACTTCATCGTACTCTACACAACTACCTACACTATATTAGTTTAAAGAAGCCTATAGAAGCCTGAACAAATAAGTAATAACACATACATTTCCAACACAATGCTGTCAGTACTATTATGTAATCATTATAATGTATTATCCACATTAGATATAGGTACAATACAATCAAATAAATATGATTTATTTATAAAACAAAATCCGAGAATTTCAACCGTAAAGGTTTACAATTTCACTTGATTATAATAATAAAATATAGAAATTTAAATTAGTACCTACCTAATCTTATTCAAATTTTGAAAGTAACCACAATATTTGTAATGTTATAATTACAAATAAAAACTAAAATTAATTTCTTAGTCGCTGAAGTAATTGCTTTTATTTTTTAGTTGTTAATTAGGTGTGCCTAATTATGTAGCTAGTACAAAGAAGTATGTATATAAATATAATAATATATAATGTATACATTTAACCGATGTGAATTCTAGGACAGGTCAATAGTAATATATTTTCGCAATAAAATGGACGTTTTATTTTAACAAATCCAATTTGTTACTTCCTGGATCTAGTGCAGACAACCACAAAGACTCGGCTTTTTCCACTTAACTCTTATAATGATGGACCACAATTATGTGCTCATTCTCTCACTATATAGTGTTCTTTTGAGTATGTACATCCATAACTAACAAAAATCGATGTCTTACATAATAATTAAGAACTATAACGAATTGGAATTTCTAAAAATAAACAATAATACCAAAAAAGTGTTACTATATAGAAACCACGAAAATGATCTGTGATCATTATCCCGATTTTCATTATCGAGATTCATATAGCAATACACTGGCGTATATTATTTACTGGCGTGTATATACTGTATAGTGATAAAAAAAAAAACATGATATAATAATTTCAGAAAATTGTGTTTAAATGCACGAAAGTAAGTGTAGTTACACAAACACAACGCGAGTCACACGTCTTGTCCCATGGTTTCTATACCTATGTAAATCGGAAAACCGTCGAAATGGTCGAAAGAAATCATTTTCTACGTCATGGCACGACGGACAAATCTAAGCCGACATCTAATGACAACAATGACATTGTTCTGACAACATTACACCGTTGCGTGTTTGTGAAACCCGGTAACTACGATAGCATCTATTAACTTGGTTATCCGCGTACCTACCTACTTATCAACCATGAGGACAACACATCAGAAGATATCCACTACCCATCGTGGGCCATGTCCTAGCATAAACTTTGTACTTAATTGTTCTCAGACGCTTGTCCTCTGCGTATATACCGGTGCCATCCGTTGAGTTTTGAAAATGTTCACGTACCGCTTCAAAGGAATGCTCTTTCGAGTACAATTGTAGTTGTACAACGAGTTGTATATGGGAGGCTTTTATACTATATAGAAACTAAATAATTTTAAAAACTAGATAATAATAATATTCCAACTTTATTTTTCTAAGCTATTCTCTTTGCGTACCGCCTATATTATTATTTATTTTGTATGAGCTTTCGGCGAATCACTGGTTGAGAACCACCATAATAAGTGTACGCTGTGTAATAGTCGTCATAACTTGTATTTTAATAACGTTATCAGCTGTTGCACCTACCATTTTATATTATGTGGGTACTGCAGGGTAGGTACAATATTACTATACATCACAAAAGCTGTACTTCATTATGTACTTGTATGGCATGACATTACGCGATCGTGATGTGGGTGCGTATACAGACAATAATAATATTATAAATTATAATACTCACAGTGAACGTGACAGACTTTATCCTTGGCGGACATACTTAAACTTAAGTACAATTATACTTAAATCACGCTGTGTCGTGATACACTAAACTACACTCGCGGACACCGGCTGCTATTAGTGGTGGTGGGATGGCGGGACGGGAGTGAAGTAAATCAGTAAAAAAACGTTTGAAAAAATAACGGAAATATTATGATTATGAATTTTCAAAACGAAACGGAAACGTTAAAAAGTCATCGACATTGTCGTCGTCGTCGTTGTTGTTGTCTTTCTCGCGGCGTTAATTCGACGAGCGCGACACGAGCGACGCAAATTAAGCGACTGAAGGTAAATTTTAACGGCTAAAAAATTGTTCGCACACGTTGTACACGGAGGTCGCGCGGAGAACGGCGCAAAGTGTCTGCAGGTTACCACGGTATACGACTTAGTATACCCACAATATAGTCCGAGTGCACGGTCGGTAATAACGGTAACCCACGGTGGTTAGCCGGTATACAATAATACGTATTATTTACAATTTATAGGAACAGCATACAACGGTGTATTATACAGGCATGACGGCCGATTGTCGTAGTACGATCGTTTAGTCGTCCGTCGGTCGGCGATCGTCCGCAACGATTTGACAGCAACGATCCGGAAACGATGCAACGATGGCCTGCAGCGATCGACGGGATCGGTGAAACGACGTGCAACGACCGGCCGACGACGGTCGGCAGACGGTAATAATAATAATAATGATGTGACTCGGCCGCGGGGCGAGAGGTTGCGCCACGTTTATTGTACGCCGCCGCCGTAAAAATCGCGCGCGCCACCGCCGTGCTTCAAGTGTACTCGGCGGCGACGGTCACGACGATAATAATAATTATTATTATTATTATTGTTATTGTCCGTAACGCACGTGCAGTGCGACAACCGTGACAGACGGACTTACGGACTTACCGGCAGAGTCTCTAAAATATAATATACCTAGTAATATTATAAAGGACGTGGGAGCAGTGGCGTAGACAAGGGCGATGGGGGGTGAGATCCCCCCCATTGGCTTTTTATTACTTAAGTAAAAAGTTTTGAGAAGGTGGGGGATTTTCCAATTTTCCCCTCCCATTTAGCTATATGTTATTATTTTTATTTTTTGATCCCCCCCTTTCAGAAATCATGTCCACGCCACTGCGTAGGAATATATTATTATATGCGAGTAGGACGAGCGCAGTTGTGTGACAACAGACATAATATTATATGAGGCCTGCGCTGGAAGAGGGCAGTTTACCGGGGGAATTTCGCGTGGCTGGGGTAGTCGAGCTGTTCGTACAAAATATTATAATATTGAGAGGAGGCATTCTCGTTTATGGCTGTAAAGAAAATATATTGAACAATATAATAATTGATGTTTTCAACGTGACGCAATGCACTGTTAAAAATAAGTGATTTATTGGATTGAAATAAAAACTGTAAAAAATGATGCACACTTTTTTAGTTTTTATAGGTACCTATATTCTGTTTTTATTAAGTACAAAATGTGAGTTATTTTTTTTTAGTAATAATTACTAATTTGAGGGCAAGATGTTCTATAAAACTTCAAAACAAACATGCATTAATAAATTCTACCCTAAAAAATCACTAAATATACCCATGACATGGAGCTCAAATTTAAAGAACAGTAATTTATTTATTTATTTCGTTTGGCAGCGCCTATGTGGTGGTATTTGTTATGCTATTATGATCGCTTCTACTTGTTAGGTTTCGGCGTGCATAACTGCATATGCAGGGAGGGCCACGAGCAGGCTACCACTATCCTCCCCAGAACGGTAATAATATATAGTTTTCACAGACCGATTTTTTTTCATAGTCCACCACTGATTATAGGTATAGTCTAGTCGCACAAGTCACAATCTTCAATTTACTATTATTTTTTTTTTACATAACTTACACAATATAAATTACAATGCACGCGAAAATATAAACAGTTCTTATGGTAAAATAATAATCAAAAATAAAATAAATCGTAGATAAACTATGTATAACATACGAATAGGGAAGTAGGCATAGGAAGGAGGATTCCTCTTGATCTTCCCTTGAATATGCTCGTGGTTAAATCCTCACAATATCGCGATGACCTAAAAATATATTTATATTATATTATAATATTTTACCATAAGATCATAATATTATCAATCCATCGTTGTGGTCTTCGTTGTAGCTGCTGTTTTATTACGTTTCGGAGTAATAATAATACCTATAATATAATACCACGCACGCAGGGGTCGTCGTCGTCACCAAGCAGCTAGCGACAGCGGAGGTTTTTGTTATAATTACTATCGTCGTGTGATAAAATATAATAATAATAATAAAAATAATAATAATAGTAGTAATAATATAATGCCGATATTATTATAATTGACCTCATCGGATACAATGACGTTGGTGCAGTACAACGGTTACTACCTATTACATAAACAGTAATATTTTAAGTTTTAACGTCATCGCATATTTCGTTACGCAATAATGTACCTACGGCACGACGTCGTATTGTTTATTGACTTCTTGTTAGCGGTAGTTTTACACGTATAACGTGGATAAGTGTACTTAGCTCCCACGTGCCAGTGTGCCGTACTATGGTGAGGTCGGCGTCAGGCCATGTACGCCGTCCGAACGAAAATGACAATATAATTATTATTGTTATAACGCGGTAGGAAGTGTGCATAAAATATATAATATTATTATAATGTTGACGTCCACGGTCCTAAAATTGTGTATAATATACAAGGCATAGCCACGCAACTCTAGTGCTTTGTTGTGATCGTTGTTGTTGGTATTGTTATTGTTGTTATTATTGTTATGGTTGTTATTATTACTATCATGATTATTATTATTACTTTTCAATTTTTGCTTATACATTATATATATATTTAATATATTATATTTATTTATTTTTTACGAAAGTGCATTCCAACATTCGCATAATAAGGATCCCGAGAAAAAAACTCTACCCACTTCTCCGACAGCTTGCATAAAATAGTCGATTTGTATCGGTGTGGCTGTAAACTTCTGAGTCATCGTAAAAGTTGAGTTTTGAAGTATTACACAACACAGCTTCTCAAAATCAAATCTTGAAACACGCTATAAATTATCATCACGCATAATACTGTACACATTTTATTCGAAAACCATTTTTCCTATGAAATAAATTAACTAAAAAATGATGAGTAATATTTTTAAATATTAACATAATATCCCTAATACATTAATATTTTATTTGAAAATTATTTGAAGAACACTTATTCAGTTATCCTCTTAAGACTGGTATTAGACTCGATATTTTTACTAGAATTATATCTCAGACAAAGTATTTTTTTGAAATGTCACACACTCGTCTCAAATTTGAAATAAAATTAACTTAAAATCAAAAGCTTGCTTGCATGGTCAATGATCATAGAAATTAAAAATCCAGAACACAACGTTTTTACTATTTATATCGTTACATTGGAAAATCGATTAAATTAATAGGTGGTATAAATTCACAGTAACTTTCCATAAAACGTTTCAATGACACGAGGCTATACAAATATTACACCATAAAAATGTAAACCCGTTATGGAGAAAAAAACCGATTACAAAATAAATACCTACGTTTAAGATTATGAAATTTTCTTTCAAAACAAATTTCGAATTTATGGGCATATATTATAAAACTATGTTATATTGATTTTGCATAAAAATATTTAAGGTCTTGAAATTATATAAATGATAAATTCATAATATAATATATATATTGAACTTTGTATAAAAGATAATAAGCCCAAATATAAAGCTCCCATTCGAGTATTTCAATTTGGTTTAGTGTAGTTGGTGAACTCTCATTCCGGCTTTTTACCATATTCTATATTCTATCTATACCTACATTCAAAATGTCAATAGTTTAAGAGTTCAATAGTACAAAGTTTATTTTCGAAAAACTCGTGTTAAATGTTTTTTTGCGTTAAATGGAAAATCATACGTGGAAGAATAAATATAACTATATGACCTTTATTTATGTTTTTTTTATTAATTTTCAAGATGAAATAAATTACAGAAACAAAATGTCAGGTCTCCTTAAAAAAAAATAGTTAAATAATTCAAAAAAAATTATAATAATAAATTACAAAATCTAAAAATATAATTTAATTATTGCCGTAATACAAAAACCTATAGTATATTCAATATTATTATGTATAACTGCTCTTATTATTAACCCTGTTATAGAATAATTATATCGTATATTATACATATTATTATCATCTTATTGTCCGTTAATTAAATTAAACATTAAATATTGTATTGAACATATTGTATTTATTAGATTAATAATCTAATAATCAATAACCTTAGTCCTTAATCATTTTCTCGTTTTAAATATTTAATAGCTCATTAAAAAATAAATATAGAAGTAAAAAAGGTTTCCAATTACTTATAATTTGGCTTTTATGGTACGTAGATACATTATACCTACACCTGAATTTTGCTTGAAATATTAGTTATAATTTTATAAACTAATCAGCTATAATGTGGTGACTGTGAATAATATTATAAGCCCGGGGTATACAGGCGTGTTTGACCAATTAATCAAATTAATTGACTTTGGAATAATGATAATAAATTAACATAAACGCCGATGGTATGATTACCTAATAATAGTGAACTCGAATTTACTACCAATTTGTATAAAATAAATCTTTTATTTTTTTTTTTAATTTGCTTTCTACTTGCTTTGTCATCCAGTCGTTCAATTTTAAGAGTTCATAATATGGGTGGCACGTGTGTCAGTCTGGCCCTCTCAGTTACCAGGTGATTACCAAGGGCCCTTGGATATTTTTCAATATTGAGAGCCCATAGTCAAATTGATAAATGTATATATTTAAATCACTTATCAGTCGTGATATTTATCGGGACATTTCAAATTCTTTTTGAACTAACAAAAAGTCTGGTTTATTCAAAACATTGTGCTTAGCATTCAAATACACATATTGTACACGTCAAGTTAAGCGTGAACGAGTATTTTAAAAAACTTAACATTTTAAAACTAAACTTAGATCTTCGATAAGCAAACAATATCTGGAATTCTTAACTTATCTGTGTGTCAAAGAAGAAACATTATTCGATTTATAAACAAATATGAAATTAATAATGTGTACCTAACCATCAAGCAATCAATTTAAAAAAGGTGAGCAAGTGGGCGAAACTCTGCTCTACAGTAGGTTACAAGTGAAAGAAAAACGAGACGGTTCGTCAGCCAAGGATATTTTATATTGTATTTATACTATCATTATCAATACGGTAACCGGTAAGTTGAATTAATATTATTAATATTTAATAATATTCTTTAAAAGTTTTAAGCATCCACTAATAATATTTTTAAGTTATAACACTAAATTAAAATCGTTCTTCATCGTAGAGCAAAAATAAAATTAATGTGATAAGTTGTGATATCATGCATGATGGAAAATAAGTTAAAGTAAAAGTTGATTTAAAATAAAAAATATTGGTGAATATATAATCTAATTTACATGGTTTTCGTCTTAACATATTAATAAGATTGAACGAGAAAAAATAAACTTTTGAATTTAAATAACTAAACATGGAGGTATACAAACACGTGAGTATCAATAATACTGTTTATTTATGCAATGATGTAATATATCTATTAAGAATATTAAGAATATCAGTATCATTTGAAAATTGAAATACCTAGATAATTAATTATTAATCACATTTTTTCTAAAATTAGTAATTTGTTGTATATATTTTTAGTAGTAAGAATTCGGAATAATGATTATAATAACTAATAACTACAGGTGGGCTAACTTCTGAAAACTTAAAGACTCCAAGCGTATAATAGAAATAAATATGTCTTCAAAATTCAAATTTCAAACTATTTGTTGAACATTTTTAAAAATAATAAGATATTTATGAAAAAATAATTTATCAGCATATTAATTTAAATATTGTTATAATCCGAGTACATAGGCTGAAAATATAAACTAAATATAAAATTACATTACGTAGTTTTTCATTATACAAACATAGTTAGTACACAATATATTACCCAATACAGAAATACCTACTTTTATCTGCTTAGTTGATACAATTTTGACACATAAAATATTTTTTTAAATTTATAAAGTAGTCTGTTTCCCAAAAGTTTTAGTACCTACCTACTTAAGTATTTAACTCGGATTGCTATGAATTTGCAACTTTTTTTAAGTATGACTTTTTTATTTCTATGGTATTTTTTATTTTATATTCATTTTATTACAAACATTTTAAAATGACAATTCCATGAAAATATTTTATAACAAATAATGTTTACTGTCAGAAACGTCTTAATGGTTTTTTATATATACAACATTAGTAGGTACCTAAAAATATTTTAATATTTAGTTTTAATGTTTTTAAAAAAATAGAAATTATGCCACATTGAAAAAGATTATAATATTAATATAAATTAAATAATATGTTTCTTTTATATGAAATACGTAATATACTTTTTTCGACTAATAATAAAATATTCTCTATTTAATATTATTATTCTGAAAAAATATGTGTAATAATACATTTTTCTATTTACTTTCAAATTTGTAGGAACTTAATCAACTACCAAGTATATTCTCACAATTTTAGGTTGTGAATAAAATAATGAATTATATGGTCTAATAATTTATTTATTCATTCATTTATTTATTTATTTATTTAAGCATACATTCCGGGCATTTGCCCAATTTACAATTAATATTTAATACAATTACAATACTTGAGTGATATACAATTAATGTTCAATATATAATTACAATACTTGTGTGATATACAATTAATATTATCGTTAAAAGTAATAATTAATAACTATATATTAATCTTTATTGTTTTTTTTTGCTGTTGTAATTACATTTTGAGACTAAAATTTCCTGATAAATATAGCCACTTTAAATATGGAAAATAATAAAATATAGGTAAGTATGCATAAATATAAAAAAATAATCTATTACGAAAAATTAAAAATGTTTTAAAAGTTTACCATTAGCTGTTCTCTAAAATAACCTTCTTCCACCTATAATATTATACAAAACTCATATTTCACTTAAAACATACAAACTATAGCTCAAGGTCAAATCTGTGTTATAGTAATAAAGATGTTTGTATTCTTGAATTATCAATTGTGGCAGAGATCGAGATTTCTAATTTGGTTCAAGAGCTAACAGTTAACCTAACCTAATTGAATTACATTAAATTAGATTAAATAATTTATTAAAATATGTTAGTTTTTGAAGTTCTAAATCGGTTCTTAACTAATAACCGTAAAATTACTAACAATATAACCATTGAATATTAATATTAATATTTTCATTATTTTCCTTGAAAAACTTTTTGAACTTTTTACTACATCAACATTTATTGTTTGAAATAAAAAACCATAAAAAAACACATGCTATTGTAGTACCAATACATTCCTCTATTCACTTCAAATCTAAAATACGTACGGTTTTTTTCGAACAATTAAAAAAAAAAACGACTACAATTCTGTAAATGGTGATATTTAGATCTGAAACATAATATTATTATATGGTTTAAATTACATAGGTACACCTAATAATGGGTTGTGGTATGTTTTTATAAAAAGTAAAAATGGTTTTAAACAAAGCGTGTTATATAACCAGGCACTACTGCACCAGCCATCAGGTCAAATATCATAAGTTCACGGGATACACTACACGTCTGCACCGGCTATCATATTAATCTGGTGTTATTATACAGAACAAATTTGTATAATACTCATAAACTTAAGACTAAAAGGGTCGTGGAAACACATTTATAACCAACCGCTTTATGCTTATTAATTTGTTATATAATATAAGCGTACCCTAATTAATTGTATCAATTAAATATATGCATGCAAGAACATTCACACATTAGAAGTTCTGATATATATCTGTATTCATTTATTATAGCTTATCATGTACCTGCTCACTAATATATTATCTTAGAATATTCATATAATATATAATATTATGTAGAATATAATTTTACAATGTAAATGGCAATTCATGTTTATTTTGCAGTAATTATTGAATTCTTTTTTAACTAAAATTGCCTATTTATAATGATTACTTGTAACATTATGATACTTGCATAATTATCTTCTTTAAGTCTCAAAATGTTTTCCATTGTAATGACTAAAAACAAGTTATATAAATATACAAATATGTATATAGAAATGATTCAGTGATTCAAGTGAAATAGCAACGAGAACAGAGTCAACTTTATAAATTTTAAATTTCACTTTTATGAGTATTAAAGTATTAACGCATAACTAATTATTATAAAACGATACGTGTCAATTAACACTAATTATAATATCCATCATATACATATATAGTATGTGAATGAACTACTTGAAAATAGCTATATAATGTAGTGTACCATTTTACAAGTGTATTAAAAGCATGTTGATTTCAATAATAATTATTATTATCAATACCATTTTGCTCTATATATATCTTTAAGTGACTCTCATTTATTATTTTTATTTTCAATTGAATATTAATTCGATCATTGTTGTCGTTTCATTATAATAATATGTGCTGTAAATGATTATGTATAGTGATTTATGTAAATTATTACTCGTAAGATCGAAGAATATAAAAGAAAACTAAATAATATGTATTTTTGTTTGAGTAAATTAACTATAAGATAATTAATGAAATGCCTATTGCTTGTACACTATCACTAATTTATTTCTATTCGCCCAATTCTAAGATAGGTATCTAAATATATTTGACGGTTTTAATATAACACATTTTATTCAAAAAAATATCACACTAAAATTCGTTATCAACTTAATAGCTTTACTTTAATATCTGAAGTAAAATATATTCTACCCACAATTTAGTAAATTACAAAGGTGGCTAAGTAATGTTTCTGCCATATCTCTAAATCTCTTATAAGCTCATAAACACTAGCGTATAATGTCTATAATGATCAAAATTCAAAATGTATAACTACTAAAAATACAACACGAAATTAAGAATTTAAGTGTTTTTGCACAACTGTAGTAGGTTTATTGCTTTCGATGGGTAATGTTAATCATAAATTGTTTGTTCCACCAGAAATATTATTTGCTTAGTACAAACAGCTCTGGTCTGATTGCATTATTAAAAAAAAATAAAAAAAATGAGATTTTGGTGTACGCCAAAAAAAAATCTCCAAAAACAAATACAATAGACAGTTGTTATACTGCACTGCATAAGGAAAGTGATAAATTAACAAAACAAAAACCCGGAGACTAGTTAACTGTGTACATTATTTAAACAAACAGAAATGACAGACTCATTTTAACGCCTGGAAATTTCCATTCTGATTTAATTACCACTGTTTAAATCTGTAGCAGGTATCTATTTTGTTTTTTCCCGTTTTTTCATCCGGACAGATTTTTTAATAACCCCTAACCAAGATTCTAAATTTATCTGCGTGCAAACATGTTTAACGTTTTTAACGCAAATACGGAATCATTACAATTTAATAACGATAAACGTATATTATATTATTATGATTACATACGAAAAATTACAAATAATTTTTATCGGTATTATTGGTTTGCATAGGTAGTACTGATACGTATTGACGTATCGTTACTGGAAACGACTTCAGCGTACGGTCAAATAAATAATCAAACGCAAGACATAAGTGTTTCGACGACATCGCGTGATCAGCACGAACAAATCCCACACAAAGTCAGGGTATCAACTTCGTTGAACAGTAGTTACTTTGAGTCGATCTAAAGACACTTTGGAATCGAAAAATATTATTAAACTATAGATGTCAGGTGAATGATTACAATAGTTAAGATCACACGGCACTTTAAATAGGCATTTTAGGTACACCACCGTTGTGGTTTTGCCGCCACGATAAATTCACGTAAGTATAATAATAATAAACTACCGAATACTTGTGTTATCATTAAACTTATATATTCGCAGCACCAAATTGGATTAAAGTTGCATTGTATAACAATTGTTTTAAAGTATAAGTGTATAGTGTATAAATATAAAGTTTTCTTTTAAAAACAAAAATAAAACATAATAACCCTGTTTATACACAGCAACATTTTGCAGAATTTTACAAGTCTCTTATGCGTCTTGGGGTTCTGGCAGGATACATCGGCGATGCCAAGCCATCTTTTATTCTGCGATATTATAATAATATTAAATTATTAAAATTATGCGATTGTATGGAAAGCCAATTAAAGCGGTATGGCGCATTTAGTGTCTCTTACAAGTACACTTCATCATGATTCATGGACCACGGTACAGGCAATTTTTAACGGCTTCAACGCGCATTTAATTTCACTAAAACGTGTCCGTTACTGACACAAAAATTGTCTCTCGAGATTTTCATTATTTCACTGAAAGAACACGCGACCGTTTTATTCGAACAAAATCGTTTACTTCAGTGTAGCACAATGGACGTCATAAATAAACGCTTAACAATCAGAGGCTATTGCAGCCCCTCAACGAATCAGACGTTGTTCTTTAAGCTAAAGCTGTGTATCTGTATTGTAGCATAGCACTATAGAAATATAATAGGTACTGTACACAATTCGCTTATGTACCTAATTTTAATAACTTATAATATATTTGGAAATTCAGAAGCGTACATATTGGTAAGTTTCTCAAAAAATAAGGTTAGGAAAATAAAACGCTACAAGCTTAAGAGTGCAAAATAAAAAAAAAAGCTTTTTATAGTTATTTTTACGCATACATGTATGATTTTTAAATGCAATATTTTATTATTAAATGTATGCGTATTATTCCGTACGCTGTATATAACGCACTCTACGAGGATTTCAAATACTTTTGCTTATTTGGTTTTTCTACAAATCTGGTAAAAAGTTTATACTTTTGATAAAATCAAAAAATGTTTATTCATTGCTTTGAAAAATGGTTGCTGGAAAAATATATTCCAAAACGGTGTACGCTATGAATACAGATACCGAGGCAAAATGTCCGACCACTTCGCGGAGAAGGGTATAAAAAATAAATAAAACGCACTAAAATCCTAAGAAAAATGTGTGAAATCTTTTATGCCCGACCGGATCTATATTGTAGTGTACTCAGCCTTTGTCGTCAACTGTTATCTCGCCACTCAATTTAGACGTCTTTAAATCCGCGATTTACACACCTCGAGGATTACCGTGTCAAGATAACCGAAAACGGATCGAATACGATTTAAAACGAGCCCGAGCAAGTGTAGTAATACTCGTGATATTATTACGAACTATCGACGAATGATGACTAAATAAGTAGAAACGATATAATATTTTGTTCTGACATATGAACAGAGCCGATTGATTTAATCGGCTAACATCAATAATAGTAATTTTGAAACACAAGCATAGACAATTATCTAATATCTTATTGTTTCGTGCATAATCTTAGATGATTTACTTTTGTGTATTAGTTTTAATTTCAAGTACAGAAATTAAATGGTTTCAACAATACATTTTACGATTCCACGAGTGGATATTATTTAAAAAAAACACAATTTGAAGCATTAAGAAATGTTATTTAGTGACCTTAACGAATTTTGAATTAAATACAAATTATATTTAAAACAGATATTTTTAATTAAATATCTTAACTTTAAATTTGTATCTGTCGATTTTCCCAGGACAGTGTAAAATCTAAACCATGGTTGAAACTGACAAATTATTATTTTCTGAACTGACATTTAGTGTGCGAAACAGCCGATGGGTAGTGGTAATTATCTCAAAAATGTGCCGAGCTCTCCACAAAAACTTCTACTATTTCCGCCCAAACGCAAACCGCCTACGTTGAATAAGACGACCACTACTCCGAAGAAGATATCACGCTCGTGACCTATAGCCGAGCACTAATATTTTATCTTGATTTATTTTTATTTTTTCATTTTCCAACCACAATGCTGGAACACTCGGTCACTGTACTCCCGAGTAATAATCCGGCTAGGAGTATCCAAATAAAATATGTAAAAGTCGTTTTTAAAATAATATACATTTTGTTTGTCAGTTGACGGTGCAAAATAATTGTCTATGGACACGTATAATGTATTTCTTACGCAAACTCGATTCAAAAACACTTTTCATGTACCTATTTATTATTATATATTTATATATATCTGCAAAGAGTGTTCACTTTACAGCCTAATTTATTATGCATACATTTGAGTTAATGATCTTCGACATTTTATACGGTTTTATTTGAATAAAATTGTTCAATCATTTATAATTCATTAAAGATAGAAAACCACGTAAATTTCGCTACCATTTAGCTGCTTACAACATCAATGACAATTATTGACGTCATGCATGTTACTATTAAACATTGGAATTCTTATAAAATGAGTTATGATACATTTTACAGTTGTAGTACCTACTGTTATTACATTATAGCAATGCGCCATGTGTGACCACATCATTTGATATAATGTAACTCTATGTAATATACCTACTGAGTACATTTTGAATATATTTTTAGGCATAAAATGTATTGCCTATAATAGTGAACAATGTATATTTTTTTAGTCGTTATATTTATGAATAAAATTAAGTTATCAAGTCTTAAATTAAAAAAGATTGTGGGAGTTTAAATAAAATATGAAACATTCATCAGTTAAAGTATAAGAGATAATACAATTAATCACATTTTAGTTTGTACTTCAAAGCATCATTGACATAGCCAGAGGGGAGGGAAAATTAATTTCAAAGATCATATCAACAAAATAAAAATAAAGCATCGTCAAAAATAGGTTTCTTAACCATGTATTAAAATTGTAATTTATATGAAAGACGAAGGTTGCTTCAAGATTCTAATAAGTTAACTATTCGTCACTCGAATACAATTATTATAATGAAATTATTTTATTTTTCAATTAATAAGGTTTACTAAAAAACTACGTTACTAACATGTTCCTGAAAAAAACAATTCACGGTTATCTCTAATTTCTTAACAATATCGTCATTCGTCAAGCAACGTAAATAGAATCAGTACATTATTATTATTAAAAAATATGGCAAAAAAAATGTTAAATGGTTAACAGTTACCAAGGACCTAGGTAATACATATAGATACCTAATATTTAAAGAATTATTAAAATATTATGTATCTACCAATATGTTTGTGTTAATACAATTCAGTCACGATAACTCGAATCTCAAGGGATATAAATATAAATTCAAATTATGTATTTTTAGAGTTAGGTATACTTCAAACAAAATTTAAAAACACTTCAAGGGCAAAATAAATTTCAGATTATCGAGGTTTTTGAGTTACGACTGTACTTAATGGTTAGTACGCATAAAAACATTTTAACACCAATTCGTAAGAAACATTCTGTGTATTTCTAGAAAAATGTATTAAATAATATTTATTTAATTAACATTTCTCTTCATTTACGAAGCAAGTAGACATTAAAACCATTGAATTGTGACGAGTTAAAATTATATATATTATATATGTATTTAGATAATAATACCGAGTGATCCATTTTACCATTTAACGTAAGATCATTACAGTTTTTGAAAATATTTTATGTAAGTCATTGAGATAAAATTTTTCTAAAAAAAATATATTTTTATCATTATTATTTTTAATTTTTTTTAATTTTTATAATGACATACATTTTTAATTCCTCATTCCAAATATTTTTTGGAGTACTTCGTTATAATATAAAAATCTAATTTTGGACGAGTAGTTTATGAGGTATATAATATTATATTCAAAGTATTGATAAGTGAAGTGGATTGGTACAACAGGGGTACTCCGCAAATATTGATCCACTACTCCACTCATATAAACATAGAATACTCATAAAATATAAGTTATAACGTATAGCAAATAAACTTGATTATAAATCGAAATACGAATAATATTCTTCTTAAGAATATGAAAAGAGTATATTACTTTAAAGTGGTAAAGATAAAATATAGTACCTAAACATAATAATTTTTCCAAAAATTTTTATTTTTTAAATACTTCAAACTATGTAAAAGATATATTTTCAAAAAAATTTGCTCAAATAATAAGTATCTTACATTGAATAATGGATCACCCAGTATAGTATTGTATATTTGTAATAGAGAGAAAATATATGAGCTTCAGGTCTCATCGTGCAGGTACTCTGGAAGTCTGGATTTATCTAGGTAATATAATATATGCGATTCGATAAATATCATTATATTTTACAATTAGAAATATTATATTGAGATTTCGTGCCATCCCCATCAGCATACGAAGAAACGTATGAAGGATCCTAATGAAACCTCCCTTAAATAACAAATTAACAGTCCCCGCCCCCCTCTTCAATGAAAATTCACGGATACGCCACTGACGAACATTAATATTATGTATCAATGTCCAATGATCAGTAACTAATGAGTAATGAGTAATGACTAATAAGACGTAAATATATTAGTTACCTAGTTAAGTATAGTGGAAGGAGTTAAGTATAGAGAATGGAAAAAATATAATAAATTTTAGGTACCTATACAATATAGGTAATTCACTTTTAACATTCAAATTAGATACGTACCTAAATGAATGTATTATTGCATTGTTTTCAAAAACAAATTCCAAGAATTGTTTCGGTCAATGGTTCAATAATAACAACAAAGGTAAAACTTTTTATAAATATTTTAACATAATATTAAACTTCAACACACAAGTGCCTATATTATAGTAGAAAACTGTAACCATAGGTTAGTATATTATATAGTGCAGTACTTTTATTATACTTAAATGAGCATACCTATTTCGCTATATATCTGTAGCTACCGTTTCATTGGACGTCCTTTTTTCTTTGAAATTAACTTACTATAAGGATCGTTTTTACTTTGAGCGCTGATTAATTCAGCAATGCATTTTATCAAACGTTTCATTGTGCTTGCAAGTAGGTATTCAATTTTATTATGCGTGTGAGACCTTCTATACAGAGGCTCAAATATTTTTAAATTGAACCTTTTTTTTTATTACTCACTTTGCGTATAAATGCTTTAAACCCCAGCGTTTTGAAATATATTATGGGACATTTTATTAAAATCTAAAACAAGTTATTATTATTTCGCCACAAAAAAATGTAGATTGGTATAGGTAGATACTTAAGTAGGTACTTATTACCTACCTATGTTTGTTTCCTTCAACATCCTTATAGGTCATATACACCTTACACCTATTTAGTATTTATTACATTTTATAACATTTTATAAATTATTAACTAAAAAATAATTATTCAATTTTAAATTTCATAAATTTTGTCAAAATTCGATCTTTAAATGCTTATAAAAACAAATTGTGCCTATGTATTTTTAATATTTTTCAACTGCTGTTGTAACAATATATCAGGAGCCTTGTATTAATTTTTTACACTTTTTGTCCAAACAGATAAAACTTTATTGATATTTATAGAAAAAAAAACTAAAAAATTTAAAACTGACAATGTCCGTAAACAGCTCAAAAAGAGTCAAATTATTTTCAAAATTTTATCGTATGTAGAAAATTCTGATATAAACATTCAGTTAAATTTTCAAGTATCTACAGTCATTCGTTTTTTAATTACAACAAAATGAGAAAATCGTTACATGAGAAATCGAGTGAATATCAAATGTTGTAAAAATATGAATTTCAAACGCTCATAAAAATTTAATTTGATTTTCTTGTAGACATTTTTTTTTTGATAAAGATAGATAAACTTATGAGGAATCTTGTATTACATTTTAAAATCTTAAATTTAAAAAGAAAAATTTTTACGAATTCTTAACTCAAAATAATTTGCAAATTTTCGTCATTTTTACGTATTTTGTCAATATTTGAACTTTAGATGCTTATAAAAAAAATGTGACTATGGATTTTTAATTTTT
>NC_042494.1:31481793-31483557 GCF_005508785.2 Acyrthosiphon pisum
TTAATATTTTTAATAGTTTAATTTTAAATTTTAATACAATACTACATTGATATAACCTGTATTAGCAAATATGAAATGACAGGTTTCGTTATCTATATTTTAAAATGGCTTCTTTTTTACATAGATTATTTTAATTTTTAAACGTTAATACAATTTTTTAATTTTCCGAAAACGTCGGTTTTTTTTTGGAAATGTATTATTTTAATATTCTCCAATTTTTCCACGTTTTCCGAGGCTCTGGGAAAAAAAACGGTTTTTTTCCGAAATTTTCCGGCATTTTGATCCCTAACTTTGTTCCGGGACCGTAAAAAAAGGTTCATGAATGAATGAGTTTCACATATTTTAAAACAGGATGAATAAAGAGGTCCAATAGGGATAGTGAGTAGGTGACTTAGAAATAGGACTTTGGTGATTCCTAAATAATAATAAATAATTTATAATATATATAATAAAAATATGATAAATATATTAATAATAGTAATAATAATATAGTTATAGTTATAACTTATAATAATAAGACAGTGTTGAATTTTAAATAAAGATCAGGGGAATATCATCCTAATAATTTAAAATTGTATTTTTACTCATTACTTATTATAAAGATATACGACAAATATAAATCCCTTGGCACCAGCAGCCTAGCTCGCCTTTCCAGAGGCTGAAACATACTAAAATTCAACGCTATAGTAAGCCGAAAATGTGCAAATGCCGTGTTGCGACAAAATTTAAAATTTGAATTAAAACAATAAAACCTATCAACGTTAAATTCGATATTTCTTTATTTATATTGAAATATATTTTATCGATGCATAAATAACGAAAAATATACAAAAGTAGTGCAGTTTTCACTGTACCGATCTATGTAAATTACAATATATTATTGTAGTCAACCGGCATTCGCGTGTTCTCCCTTGCGATGTGGATTAGGCCTACAGGGGACACCACTATAAAAAAAAAATAAACGCGTAACGTGTAATACCTCATGCTTTTAAACAACATCGACGATGTGATACAATGTCGTTTAACAAGCTAGGTGGTGTGGAAACTTATGCGACGCTGCAGTCATTCTATAGGTACATCTAGTACATTGAAGTAATATACTAATCTATATAAAAATGGAGACAAAAATGTTGAGTATCCAACTCTACGCCTCTGCCGTTAAGTAGACAGGTGTTAACTGTCTAGATCAGCGTTTCTTAAACTGTGTTCCGCGGAACCCCGGGGTTCCGCGGAGATCACTTCAGGGTTCCGCGAAGCTTAAGTAATATTTTTCAAAATTTTCAAGAAAATTACTTAAAAATGTCTAACTAAAGATTATTAATGGGAAAAAAAATATTAATGGGAAATACCATGGGAAAACTGCGTTGATATCTGTACCGATGGAGCAAAGGCTATGAGCGGTATAATTAATGGAGCTGTACAGCATATTAAAAATATTGCCAAAAACTGTTCTAGTAGCCACTGTATGATACATAGACAGGCACTCGCTGCAAAAAAGTTATCTGTTAGTTTTAAGAAAGCTCTTGATGAAGTCGTAAAAATCATAAACTTCATAAAATCTCGGCCTCTTCAAAATCCTACGTGAGGTGAGGACATGGGAAGTGTACATACTTCTCTTCTCTTACATACCGAGGTCAGGTGGTTATCTCGAGGAAAGATACTAACTCGTATTTTTGAATTAAGGGACGAGGTACGTGCTTTTTTTTTTGGAACACAATTTCGAATTAAAAGATCGATTTCTTGATCAAATGTGGCTACTTAAAG
>NC_042494.1:31483607-31485123 GCF_005508785.2 Acyrthosiphon pisum
GTTGTACCAATCCACTTCACTTATCAATACTTTGAATATAATATTATATACCTCATAAACTACTCGTCCAAAATTAGATTTTTATATTATAACGAAGTACTCCAAAAAATATTTGGAATGAGGAATTAAAAATGTATGTCATTAAAAAAATTAAAAAAATTAAAAATGATAATGATAAAAATATATTTTTTTTAGAAAAATTTTATCTCAATGACTTACATAAAATATTTTCAAAAACTGTTATGATATTGTGTGTCTTACGTTAAATGGTAAAATGGATCACTCGGTATTATTATCTAAATACATATATAATATATATAATTTTAACTCGTCACAATTCAATGGTTTTAATGTCTACTTGCTTCGTAAATGAAGAGAAATGTTAATTAAATAAATATTATTTAATACATTTTTCTAGAAATACACAGAATGTTTCTTACGAATTGGTGTTAAAATGTTTTTATGCGTACCAACCATTAAGTACAGTTGTAACTCAAAAACCTCGATAATCTGAAATTTATTTTGCCCTTGAAGTGTTTTTAAATTTTGTTTGAAGTACCTATACCTAACTCTAAAAATACATAATTTGAATTTATATTTATATCCCTTGAGATTCGAGTTATCGTGACTGAATTGTATTAACACAAACATATTGGTAGATACATAATATTTTAATAATTCTTTAAATATTAGGTACCTATATGTATTACCTAGGTCCTTGGTAACTGTTAACCATTTAACATTTTTTTTTGCCATATTTTTTAATAATAATAATGTACTGATTCTATTTACGTTGCTTGACGAATGACGATATTGTTAAGAAATTAGAGATAACCGTGAATTGTTTTTTTCAGGAACATGTTAGTAACGTAGTTTTTTAGTAAACCTTATTAATTGAAAAATCCTAGCCCCCCCCCCTGGATCCGTCCCTGGCGGGTTTGCATTGATTTTATAAATTTAGCCCCCCCCCCCCAAATCAATTGTCCAAATTGCGCCTATGTAGCTATGACCGGCGAACAACGTTAGGTATGTAATTATTAGGGCTAGGATTTTGTAGCATTTGCATTTTCTTTCATAGTACTACAGGACATAGCTAATCAAAAACAAAATTCGATTCATTCATCACAGAGTTCAAATATGCAATTTTGGTTTTGCTTTTTTTGCATTTTCTAATGATATTCGTAAATAAATGATTTTTTGGTACTTTTTTGTCAGTTTATTAGCTTTTTAATAAGTTTTTGTTAATTATACGCATATTTAAAATTTTTAGAACATTTACGTAGGTACATTATTTATTAATTTATTTTAATGTATTATTATTTATACTTATTTCGTGATTTGGTTGTGAAATATTATCGCCTTATCGGAAAATATTTCTGAAATAGATTCTTAGATTTTGTCAAAATGATTACCGAGTGGGGAGTAGTGGTTACATAATAACGTTGACATTTATCGACATTTAATAAAAAAGTTTTTAATTTATTTTTTTCGATATTTATAAATTGTGCTTAGTTGT